>NC_052572.1:19916232-20201232 GCF_016699485.2 Gallus gallus
ACAAAACAGGAACTGTCTTTTATACCTTTTAGGGATTAACAAATAGTTCTTGTCCTGCTAATTCTATTCTTAATTGGTATACACTGTGAGAAGCAATTAAGACTAAATGGCCACTTGCTGAGAGCTGGTGAAAGAAAAATACTGAAGCTTGGGGCATTCGCATTCTCCAAATAAAGTGCAGTTGCCATGCCCTGGTGTTAAAGAAAGAAGCTTAATTTTTCTAATGGCTTAGTTTAATAAAATGAAATATTTAGTTCAAAACGAAAGAATTTATTTTCCAAGGGATTACATTTTGTTTTTTTCTTTTTTTGCAAATTCATTTCATGAAATCAATGTTTCCTTGCTGACAGCACTGGAAGTAGGACTTTCCCATCCCACAGAGAAGCAGGAACAGATGCAGCCATGATGATGTGCTCCCCTGCTCCTATGTTTCACCTGTATTGGTGATCACCAGCTTGCAGGAACCATTCAAGGATGAGAAAGGGATTTTACCACTGAGTCCATGCCCTGCTAGTCAGCCACATAAATATTGGGTGTGTGATGTATCAGTGCATATGAATAACTACTGATGTATCCTGATAATTCTTATGGAACTGTCAAGCCATGAAGTGTCCTCCCTCCTCATCTGTAGCCCAATACAAGCCATATCTGCTGCCCTTCATGTGTAGTGAGCTAAATAAATGCCACATGCAGTGAACTGCAACCATCTCAAGAAGGATCACAGGTATGTATTTGACAAGGAAGGTTGCAGTCAACCAACTGGCTGATAGCTGGAAGGAATTTCTGCAGTTATAGCAACTTATATGCCCCCGGATCGCTAATTCCTAGGTGTTCCATTGTCCCTCACTGCTAGCAATCTGCTGCCTTTTGTTCATGCTAAAGGTGGGATCCTGATGGAGGTTCCCAATTTTGCTTTCTAACCACTTCCACATACATCCTCCCCTGCTAGGCCAGCTGCATCTCTCCCAGTGATCAGTCACCTTGTCTATTGTTTAGCCCCCACAGGTCTGCACAGGACCACCAGCTGGCAGCGTTTCAGCTCACTATGAAAAGTTTATTCACCAGTAGCCTTCTGCAATCCTCTCCAACTGGGAACAAATCACACTGAAGCGGATAGGCTCAGCATAAAGTGGTTTGTGGAAACAGTGAGAGAGGCAGCCTTTGGTCCTAAATACTTGGTCTGAACCCAGCTGGAAAACAAGCTAAAGGGAATGTCCAGTTTTCCAGGAGGGAAGCCTATAATTGTAGTGGTGGATAAAGTGCATTCAACCAAAATATTGGCTGCATCTTTTAGGTATGTTTCTAAACTCTGAATTACTGTATTTCCCCACTGGCTTCAACAGAAGGATCTCTGCTAGGTTCTTTAGGAAGTCTAATTCCTACTGCTCTGTACTCAGATTAGGTCCCCACAACTCACATTACTCCCATCACTTCCATGCAGACTTTTAAAGCCCAAATGTCTGATTTGCCTAAACTGATGCTATGTCACACACCAAAAGTTTTTAATGTGAGTTTTTCTTTGTCTAAAACATTTGGAAATAGATAATACACCAGTTCACAGCATTATCTGTGTGTACACTTAATTCCTTTTCACTTTCTACATCCATTCCTTTCCTACACAGGTTTGAACGTTCCTTATCCACCAGACAGTCTCTACCATCAGCATCGTCTAATCCCAGCGTATCTTCTATCTAGTGACTTAACATGACGAGATGACACTGGAGAATATTATTTCATTTTTTCCATTCCCAAAAAAAAGATATTTATTTTAAATTTAACTGCTACATGACAAAAATATTATTGAGCACCTGCCAGAGATAAAACAACCCTAACCCAATTTCTTCTTGCAGATGCTAAGGGCCATGTTCTCCTGCTACTCATCAAGCTTACAGCATTTACAACTCTGACTTCTTCACAGTTTAAATGATAGATAACTTGTTTGAATCGGTTGTGGAAGAGACAATAAGCAAATAATGCCCTTCCCTGGCACTGTGTGCCTTGGAGAGCTCAACACTTACCTGAGGAAGATGGAGAACATTTCTTGAATAAACCAGGAATACCTAAGATGTGAAAAGAAGCTGCTTCAGTGTGCAATCCTCAGAAAGGCTTGTGCACCTGAGGCAAGTCAAGGCAAAGTAAAAGGAACCAAAAAGAAAGACATTTCCGACAGTAAATGATCCACACCGGAGCTAAACTCCAAAACAGTCTCTCAGATCTACTGCTCTGATTCACAGACAAGGTGAAGCTAATTGTTACAGCTCTTTAATTAACACAGAGCTGCTGTTGGGAGAGGACACGTGAGGTGCTGGTGTGGAACAGAGCATCCTGTAAGTGATGGGCAGAGCAGGGAGCCTGCTCCTTCTATCACAGCGCCCTCCCTGTCTGAGCAAGCAGCAAGTTGCTTCTGGCTAAAGATCAATGCTCAAGGCCAAAGAGCAAAATGATGAGGCAGAGCTTCCTTAACGTGCAGAGGGCCAAGCAGCAAACATGATGTACCCTGAAGAGGCTTTCCCAGGAGGGCTGAGACAGGAAAAACTGGGTACAAGTGGTTGCTCAGATTTACTGCCCTTAAAATACAGAGAAGAGGCTGGTGCTTCACTGAACCCATTTTCATGCAACTTCTCCATTTTCATCCAGTAGGGCAAATCTTGCATGCCCTGGAATGGGTTGGGATTTTCACCTTGGGCTCACAGAGTTAAATGACACTTCACTGCTGCCATGTGCACACAGCTGATCTCACCACAGATCCAGCAACTTTGACAGAAAGTTTTTACTAAAGAGTACATCAAACAGTGAACAATTTCTCCTAGTAATAATAGCATGGTATAGATAAGGCAGCGATTATTTTCTAGCTACCAAAGGAGCCTTAAGCAGGCAAATAAGCAGTTCTTCTTTTTTGAGTTCTGGGGCTTAGGATAAATTTCCTGAAAATAATACACCCCTTGTTTGCAGAATAGCTTTGAGATCACATTTGCAGAAGCAGTTATGTATCTCAATATGTTCTGTTGTCCAAAGCAATCTATACAAAGTGTCTTCTGTCACCTTCCCTCCTCATGCTCACCACTCACCACCGAAGCAAAAGGGTCTCCTGATATTTAAACTGATGGTTAGGAATGCAGAACAACGATGCTCCTGATGCAACGGGGACTCAATCTGAGCCCAGCCACACCATGTAAACCCCTGTGCCATCTAGGTTGGCATTTATAAGATGGGACATAATTATGCTTCACCAGAAGAGCTAATGCTGCTAAGTTAACCAGGTGGTTCTAAGTTTGTCATTAATTTTCTAATGCACCTTGCCTTGGCGGACAATGTAGGTATGAAGTTAAAAATTTGCATGTAAAGGAAAAGCATGTTAGAAAGCGAGCAATTAATGACATAAAGCAATACAGGTAGCACAAGGTTTTTAAGGCTTTAACATAATTACTGTAATTACATAAGCTGTTTGCAGATATATATAGATACTCAGACAGATCCCAAAGGATTGAGCTGAAGGTTTATTTATTTATTTTTTATTTTATTTTTTATCTTTGGAAGATTCTCAGCAGGAAAAACTCTCTCTTCCTGCAGTCCTCTAATTCGTATACTTCCCAGGCCCTGTGTGTGTCATTCCTTGCATGTCACTCTGGCTGTCCACTTGTGTAAAAACTGAATAGAGCTTATGTGAGGATCTGTGCAAACACAATCCAAGCAAGCAGGCTTGATTTTGGTTTTAATTCTTCTTGCCCCTAGCCTGGAATAGTAGATACAGACAAAAAGACCCACAGCTGCATGAAGGGATGCATGACAAAATTCAGTAGAGTTATCCATCATTTGAACACAGTGGGGTCCCCTCTCTTATCTTGAAGGGTTCAGGTGACTCTCACCTGGGAAAACAAGGCCTAAGGGCAGAAGAAGGGCCTGGTTAGTGGTGAGATGCAGTAGCAAAATCAGGTCAGGTCTTGCAATGCTTTCTATGTACTTGCTTTCTAGTCAGGAGCTAAAGTCCAGCTGCTTTTTTTCATAGTCTCCTGAAATGTTCTCTATGCTCCCACACCCCAGACCATATGGTTCTTATTAAGCTGTTTTTGCAATGAATGTACAAAGCCTGCCTCATGTCAGCCACACAACAGTACACCTCAATTTTGACATCAGTAGTGTTACCTGGCATAAAATCAGTGTGATGCAAAGGAGAATAATACCTTTTCCCTGGCATACTGTTGAAGATTGTGCAGATTGTTTCAGCCTGATGGTAATAAGATGACAAAGCTGTACACATAACTCCTTACTTATCTGAGAATGGTAAAAATAAATGCAGATTGTCTAGGGAAAAGATGAATTCTTTGCATAGATTAAAACAAAACAATCTATTAGGGGCCCATTACAACTTCCTTGTTAATGTTTTATACTTCTAGTTCTGCATTTTAAAAATTTGGCATCTAGGGGTGGTCTAAGTCTACAAATGTCATTTTCAGGGTGGGCTTGTCCTCACGCAGTTAGAAATAAGGCACGGAACATCCAGAACAGATGGAATCGCTGCACAGAACAAAATCTGATTTACTCTCAATTTTCCCACCCAAACTATGTTTCACACAGAAGATATTCAAACTATGGAATCAAATTAGAGTTAATCAGCTGGAGCATTTTGTAACTAATAAGAAGGTCATATCCCATGTGAAATAGTGGAATTCTACAATCCATCGCCAAGCCCTTGGCTTTGTCACTGCTTTATCTGGGTCAAACTCTGTTTTCTCTGGGAGCAGGACAAGTGAGGAATAAATCCAGCTAAAAGAGTTACTCCATAGAAATAGGTGGGGAGCCCTTGTTTCTGTTAGCAGATGCAGAGTCAAGACAGGCCTAGTGCCGTGACAGCCCATCACGGAGCACCACAGAGGCACTTGACGTCACTACTTGGGATGGTGACCTTTAGTACGTGAGGCACAGCCAGTATGTCATCAGTCCTGCTGGCCTGCTGGCCTCCTGCTCTGCAGCAGCCGTGAAGGCTGCTGGCGTATTTACTCCTAAAGCCCATGAAGAACCAAGAGGAGCTTCCCTTCCTTCAAATTTCCCATGCAAACATGTTGCCAAGGGTCTTGCTTCACTCACAGCATTTGTGAAGAGTTGTATCGCATTTGTTCACTCTTACAGGTTGCTCCTGCAATCCTCCGTTCTCTTCTCTTTAGCTCTTCTGAGCGGATATGAGGAGTGATATGTCTGCTGGTGGTGATGAAAAGCAGCATCACTGCTGGCTTCCCTGCAGTGGAGCCCTGCCAATGCTGATCACTGTTACAGAGACAAACCTATCTCAGCTGTCTGAAAGCTTCCTTGGGGTTTTGGCAGTGCTGCGGACAATCAGTCCAGAGATGCTGAGCCCCTGAAGTTTACTCAGACATTGCCACAATTCCTGATCTGACAAGCAAGCCTGCGAATTAAGTACTGTCTTTGAGAGCCAAACACTGCGTATTCCCTCCAGACACTTTAAAGGGACTCACAATGGCAGTAACAGCATATCCCACAGCCTTCACAAAGGAACGAAGAGAAGTTCAGATTGTGGGAGTGAATAATACTGGAGAAGGGATTCAAGAGCCTTTGAGACATATTAAGGCAGAACCCATCTGGTAAATCTCCAGACTACTGAGTACTGCATTGGCATGCACTTTGTTTGTTTTACCTCATGTTGTACAGACCTCCCTTTTCTGGGTGCGTACAGAATAAAAAATCACCTCAGTGCTTTGCTGTGATTCTCTTCTGGTTGTTTGTTGGTTTTTGACTAGTTTCTAAATAGAAGTAAGTCAGTGGAGAGATTTTGCAGTGTTCATTTAAAACATTCTCTTCTTGTATGTAAAAACGGTTGAGAATGGCGCTTCTAAATTGACATTACTTCAACACTATCTCCATGCTTCTCTCAAGGCTCATAAGTCTAAAGTATTATACCTGAATTGTTTCATGGGGTAGCTGTAGTAGTTGCCAGAACACAATCCTACTCCTCTTTTTTTTCCTTTTCTCCCCCTTAGACAACACTGTAAATGACTCTTTAGATTATAGGGAAGCAAAAAGTACTTCTACAGGAAATAACTACTTTTAATACCTATCTTCCAGATAAATAAACTACAAAATAAGCTGATACATAAACGGGTTTGGGGATGGCAGAATCACCCAATTAATGCACAGTGTGGATGAGACCAGAGCTGTAGATGGCATTATGGCATTGTCCCTCACTTATTCTAAAGTCATTCCAATTTTTCACAGAATGATTTTCCCTAAAAGACCCTCTGATATTTCATAATTAACAAGAACATGTTCTGTGAGTTCAAAGGAAATAGGAAGTGTTCATTTAAAGAAAATTCATTGTATCTAATGAATTCAGTCTTAACTAATCTAATGGGACTCTGAGAAATTTTAAATACGCGTTTTAAAACAATTCTGGAAGATCTTTGTTTTCTAAAGCCAAAAGGATTTAATTGTATTTATTTTTCTCCTCACATGCTATGCAGAATTTTGCCATCTCTACATCCTGGCCACTGAATAATCCAGTCGGTCCTATGGCTGTGTCTGGAATAGCAATGTACCAGGAAAACACTGCAAAACTGTCATTTGTATTTGCTTCTGCAAAGCCTTTGCTTGAATACAAATGCAATTATTTGGACTAAAGCACACTACAGTGCTCCCCAAATTCTAGCGGGTTTCATTTTTCAAGCATGGTCCTGCACCCTTTATAGTGGGAGTGCTGCACACCTGATATGCTGATACTGTACCTGCATATGCTGTTCCCTGCAGGGGACAGCAGAGCTCTATCCAGTAATCACTATTGCTTGGTGGCAACAAGATGCAATAGCCGACATTAGGCCCCTTGTGAATGCCTATCCCATATAACCACCTGTGATGCTTACAGGGGTCTTATGGAGCTGTTTCAGAGCAGTCAGGGAAAGGAGTTGGAAAAACCAAGTAGCATCCCACTTCTCCAGTGGGACCCTTAGCACAGACACTTGTTCTTCCCTTTGCCTTCACCCCTATTGAGCAAAAAGTAAAGAAATAACAGGGAGGCTTAAGGTAAGTTTGGCTGAGGTTTTGACATACAACTAGATGCTTAAATGATATTCAAATGTGTAAAACTTGAGGTAAAGAAGGGTATTAAAGCACATCAGTTGTAACACTAGGGAAAACATAGGTGAGCAAGTATGAAATCTTGAGAAAGTCATTCTGTAGATGACTACAAAGATTATTTACAGTTATGTATTTGGTTTTCATTATGTAAATGGCACACAGTGAGCTTTCAGGACAGGTTGGAGGTGCCTGGTTTGTTCCAGAGAGGTTGTGGGGTCTCCTCCTTGGACATCTCCAAAAGCCATCTGAACACAGGCTTGGGCACCCTGCTCTGTGTGTCCCTGCTTGCATAGCGGTTGGATTGAATGGACCCAGAGGTCTCTGTCTGCTGCAGCCCTTCCAGGATCCTGTGATCCCCATCCCACTCAATGGGGTGCATTGCCAAGGGCTGAGCTGCACAGGTGGGTCCGTCCTTTCACTCCACACTCTATAGAAGGAAAATCCCATGATGGCCGGAGGTACAGAGCAAATCCCACAGCTCCTTCTTTTTTTTTCAGGAGATTTGAGTGTGAGTGCCACGGTTTCTGCCTGCACGACTCCAGCTGTCCCTTCCTTCAATCCCAATTAAAATCAGTACAGGAACAGAGGAACAGTTCAGTCTCTCTTCCTCCAGTAGCTGCTAACACCCCATTCATTGCTTGAGATGTTTAATGGTGATTTGGCTGCAAAACAACAGTGAGGGCAATGGGTACTTATTCATTTCTGCAGAAGTATCAAACTCGTTTGGGAGAGGCAACCACACCAGGGCACTCCCATGTGTCAGAAATTTGCTTCATGGGAACTCTGTTACCCCATCGTAGGCACAGAGCTTTTGGGCTGAGATGTTCACTTACCCTCACATCAAAACAAAGTTTCTGCCGAGACGTTGTTTTAACACTGTTTGGTAGAACAAATGAAAATACAAAGATAGAGGCATCTGTCCCACTGCAAACAGAATCTGCTACAGAAGCATTTGGTGGAATAGCTTTTTATTTTAAAAGCATATTCCAATTACTTAAATTTGGTGCTAACATGATCAACAAACAAACAAAGCTATAAATGACAGCAGTTTTCTTAAAAAGGTGAAGCAAACACAGGCATCTAAGCTAAATTTCTCTCCACAGCCTGGAAACATACACAAGACGTAGATCGTCTTTGTGAGGCAGAGGAACAAAAGAAGATGAAGTGAAGAAGACTCCTGGATAGATGTGAGAACAGCAAGAGGAGTGATACAGGGAGGAGAAGCAGAGACCAGAAGGGGCAAGTGCAGCAGAGTGGGAATGATCTGAAGAGGGGAGGAAGTGCAATGGAAGATGTTATTTCTTCCATCTTTAGAAATACTGGAGAAAATATTTCCTTGGGGAGTTTATGAGCAGAATTTGAGGGATTGAATCCTGCGCTGCAGCAAGATGGCTGTAGATATACAGGAGGCAGTTCATACCTGGTGGTACCTTTCCCTGAAATCTCAGCTCCTGATAAATTCAAGCTGGCTGTGTTGTACTGGCAATGGTTGTGTTGTACACAGGGGATAAATGAGCTGTTTTGAAACACACTGCCTGGTTTGTGTCTTACATCATGCATGGCATAATGCCATTAACATTTATAAACCTCCTGCTACATAGAATATCCCCAAATCTTTCATGATAGGGATCAGATAGGGATCAGTTAAAGTGGAGAAGGGGAAGGGGTGCAAAGGGAAATGTGTGGGCAGCACTCTTGACTTTCAGTTAACAGGATTAGTGTCACTGAGGGCAAAAAAAGTTCCTCCAGATCAGTACCAGTGTAATTGAGGGCAGCACCTGACCCTGTGCTACACTCGCCTATTCACATTTAAGGGGGCAGTGTGCTCTTCTCCAGCTGCATCTTTCATGATCTTAAATTCCAACAGAAGTGGCCTGGTGACTTTGGAGGATATTTTCCAGTCCAAGAGAGCAGCATCCAAGAAAAGCAGATGGACTGTTCAACAGAGAGAAGAGGAAGCTCAGGGGGATCTCACCAGTGTCCATAAGTACCTGAAGGGAAGGTGCCAGGAGGACAGAGCCAGCCTCTTTTCAGCGGTGCCCAGTTCCAGGAGCAGAAGCAGTGAGCAGTGGGTTTCCTCTGAGCACCGGGAGCACTTCTGTGCTGTGCAGGTGATGGAGCACTGGCACAAGCTGTCCAGAGAGGCTGTGAGGTCTCCTCCTTGGAGATCTCCAAAAGCTGCCTGGACGTGGGCCCAGGCACCCTGCTCTGGGTGTCCCCACTGCAGCAGGAATCAGGACAGATGGACCCAGAGAGACCTCCCCCCTCAGCCCTTTTGGGATTCTGCGAAACTGAAACTCAATTAGGGAACAGAGACAAGGAAGGAAGGCTTGTGTTGGAGGTAGGGGGATGCTGAGTTAACAAGAGGCAGTTCAGTTCTGCTAAGCTCAGCTTCTGGAGCCAGCTTGAAAATTCACAGCTGTCCTGAAACAAACAAACAAACATACAAAAAGAAAAAAAAAGTTAAATAAAACATGTCTGTTCAGCATTTTAGGGAGAAAAACAATATTGCTGCACCATGCCTGGGCTAGGAGACTAGCTGTACCTGGCAGAGGTCAAGGACAACCCAAGCATGATACTCATGCTCTGTGCTGAATTTGAAATGAAATCAGTTCCATACACTGTGATGCAGTCAACAGTGAAATTACTTCCAGTTGGGTTGCTGCTATTTTTTGCTAATAGCAGTTACAGTTTAGCTGGCTGTTTGCTCCTGAAGAATCAATGTAAAGTGGGGGAAGATTGTAGGCTGATGAAAATTGCTGTTTCTATTCAACTTCCCATCCTCCGTGGGTTTTGTTAGGCTCATCTAAATATAGAAGTGCCCTTTTGGTGATGGATACTGCATGCTTTGCCCAGAGTCACCATGTTGGCACTGTGATGCGCAGGAACGGTGCCTTCCCCAGTGCCCTATGTGCAAATCCTTTTCACAGCCTCCTGCCTCCTCAGCTGCATTAGATCTTTTTTCTCTGATAAGTGAAACAGAAGTGTAACAGGGTAATCATTTCCACTGTTTTCCTTTTTTATCCTTTTTTTTTTTCTTCTTCTTCTTTTTAGTTTTAAGAACACAACATAAACAGGACTCAGATAGACTTGAGTAATTAAAGTGACTTAAGATCTAAGGGGACATTTTTCCCTGATGAACAGGATTTCCTCCAAAAACATTTGTTCATTCCATCTGAATCACTTTCTTAAATCATCTTGGGTTGACCATTTTGCTGACCCCAAAGCCAGACATGGGGTTCTTTGCAGACCTTGTAAAGACATATACAGTGCAAATATCCTTACGGTTCTGCTGGCACACAAGCCAGGATACAGCTAGATCAACTCTGGTGAGAGATGCTGGAGGCACCAATTATCTCTAATTAGTGTTTCATTGCTCTGCTCCAGAAACATGGAGGGTTTTTAGATCCTGTCCATACAGAATCCAACATGAGCAGTCATTTCAATGACAAGTTGCTGCATTGAAGGAATCTAGTGCACATGAACGGTTTGGACCCAAATTAAGGAAAATAGGCACAGATCTGTAAAGCTAAACACCTGGTTTCAGAGCAGTGCTTTTATCCTGTCAATGTATGGAAATCTCACTCCCTATTCTAGCCATAAGATTTGATTTTAAGATACTAAGGGGAATCTTATATCTACATGCAAATACTTACAGCCCCGATCCTGCAATTTATAATACTCAGGAAGGCTGCTGTGCTCAAGTGGAGCACCATTAACTTTAATGTGGATTCCAGACATGCATTTTAAATTGCCAGATCAGAGTCTGAAATAATATACACTTGGGGCAGGTGTTGTCTCCTACATCTTCTGCAATACAGAGCAGATTGTGAGCATTTAACAAAGGATAGTAAAAACATTCAAATATCATAATAATAACAATAACAGCAAGAATAATAATGATGATGAATAGATTGTAATGCTCCGTACAACATTCAGTTGCAATTTTCTTCAAGAACAAAAACCACATCAGCTTGGATTGGAATAAACTAACGTTTGTGAGTTGTAATGCAGCAAAATGAGCCCAGTTGGAGAAAATTCTGCCTGGAAAATTGGATTATTATGACAATTATGAAACAATTTTGTGCAGAATTGTATAAATAAGAAACATTCAGCTCTCAAATTATGACTTACAGATGAGTGATAGCACACATAAGCCTTCTTTTTGGGAGCTGGAGGGGGTTATCTAAAATTCATCAAATCCTTGTGTCTCTCATCGACACCTAAGCCTGGCTCATTCACCTACCAGGAGGTTCTGTAGCAGCTCTATCCAAACCTTAAGGACATGTGGACTGCCCTGGTTTTTAAAATTAATTTTAAAAAATTTTAAATAAATTAAAAAAAAAATTAATTTAAAAAGGTATTTAAATACCTTCTCTCAACAATTCATAAGCAGGAATTTGTAGCCACAACCTCCGCTGATAGGTATCCTCAGTATTAAAATTAGAAAGTAATTTGAATTCATTTGGGTTCGACATAACCATAGCTTTGATTAGTTCTTTCTCTGGAAAACTTGAGGGACCTGAATTTTATCCTCTGAAGATATTTATGCATTGAAATCAAGTCATTTTTTCACTTCAAGAGCTCAAGCTCTTGAAGTTTCTCACCATATGACATTTCCTCTAAACATTTTTGGAACTGTTTCTGTAGCCACTTTGCCAATGCTCTTCTCAGTTATATGCAACAGACCTCTGTGCGGCTCTAGCAAGGTCACACTCTCTGTCAAGTTTACTATCTCCCTCCCTGTCTACCACTCCCACACATACATGTAAGGAACAGCTCATGGTAAGAGATCTCTGTGACTGTCCTATTCACAGCTTTATTTAGCATTCGAATTTTTTTGCCTTCCATCAGTTTTAGATCACTGTAATGTTACACTTACCTCCAGCCCACTGAGGAAAATTTTGACTACACTGGGTGTAATCCTGATTCCTCAACAATACCTTACAGGCTTTTCCATGAAGGCAAGATCTAGAAGCTTGTGCATATTTGCATCTTTCTGAAATAGCCATGGCTTTCTGTTTTTAACACTGTTTCTGTTTTTTAACTGTTTTAAACACTGCTATTATTAAAACCTGGTCTTGGGTTCTTCAGTGATTCTTTTTCTGATAAAAAATTTAATCCCTTAATCCCTTAATTTGTGGCTTCCAGTCCTCATGAATGCAACATACTCACCTTTGACCTTCAGGAAAATATTGCTTAGAGATATAAACAGAGACAAACTTGTAAAACCCCCTCTAGCCTGAAGAGTTGAGCTCCAAAGAAATCTTTTCTTCTCCATCAGATCCATGTTATAGTATTTGTTGGCTGTAAGACACAAACCAGGTAGCCTTTCTAGAACAACTATGAAATCCTAGAAGATTAATATTTTGTCATGTTCTATCACAGCAGATTAAGGTAGGGAAAAAAAAAAAAAGAAAAAGAAAAAAAAAGAAAAAGAAAAAGGAGCTGCCAAAATTTTGTATTCTTGGCAAAAACCATGACTCAGGAAGCCACTTCACCAAAGACGTAACAAGCATCAGCTTGATCTTGAGTCTTGTTTTTGGCTTCTGCTGAGAGCTTTAATCTTGAGTTGCCTGCCAGTTCATGTGTTTGCTGCTTTCACAGAAATGAGGTGTATTCTGTGAAAATATAAACTGATGGCTGATTTTTATCCATATCTTAACTGAGTGCTTGTTCTAACTGTGAGAATGAAGATTTTTTTTCTAAACTATAAGTAAATAGCAATGGAGTACTCTTTATAAACTGTGGAAGCAAATTCCCTGAGGACTATAAAGAATATACAGGATTTCCATAGGAAAAGTCTGTCTTTTAAAGCCATAATGTAACCACCTCAAAAAAGGTAACCCCTAACTTCAGCGTATGTCCTAACCTTTGAAGAGAACAGCATGACCTTAAAGGATTGAAATTATTTCTGCCTGCCATTAAACAGACTTCCATAAAAAAGCTGGTTTGATAAGGGCAAGTGTCAAGGAAAAAAGCTGTTCTATAAGGACAAAAGCAGCACAATACATAAAAAGAACATTCAAAAACAGTCATGCAGTGGGAGAGAGAAACTCCTTATGGTTAGCAACTCAGTGGCAAGTGCTATGGATTTATCTGTGTCCCAGCATTTATCACAGACTTTCACTGTGAGTATAGTGATCTGTAAGTTTTCCCCCATATTTAATGACAGCACTAATTTCCAGGACGCAGGTCTGATTTTGGATTGCTCACTGCAAATACAGACCCTCCCCTCCCTCTCCACAGACTACTTGTTCTCTCCAGATTACTAATGTGAAAGGAAAATAACATATTCTTATACTGATGTCATAGTTGTTTACTAGCAGCATGTAGAGTCATTATTTTCTATTTAAAATTCTTTTACATTTTTTTTTTTGCCTTAAAGAATCCTTTCCTGAAGCATGTAGTTGCTGTGTTCCTTTGCAATGTATTGACCTAGTGGAGTATATGCGAAGTACTAAGTCTGTATTCATTGTTTCCCCCTAAATGACTTGCTTTTCATGTAGGATTCTGCTCTGTTCTGATTTTTGTTCTCTATGTGATATCCATCCCCTATCTGAAAACAGAGCAAGCACTACAGCTAACACTGTCATCTGAGGGTCTTTTTTCTACTCTCAACTAAGAGTACATTGGTTAGCTAAATCACAACTTGTTTGACATCATATTGTGATTTCTTATACTAACTCCCACGTTTAGGCCTTCTGCCCACAACATTCTGCTCTTTCGGTCACTTATTTAAATAATTTCCAATCTTTCCTTCTCTGTGACACTGCTACGATTTATTGCAAGCGTCCTATCACTGGGAGGAGAGAAAGCCCTCAGGTTACAGGGAACATCTACTTCATCCTAGTACGGTTGTTAAGACTTTGCTAAATAAAAGTCACCATTTCCTTTTCTGTCTTATTTGGTTCAAGAAAGTGTTGATAGCCTGCTGAGCTAGTAGCGGAGCAGAAACACAGTAACAGTGTGTCAGAGGGGGAAACTAGGCTGTGCTTTTGTGACCACCTATTGCCACAAGTACACTTTCCAGCAGACAGCCACCCATCAGCTGGGAATTGCAAATACGGTTGCTTTTGCAGAGCTCAATCATCAGAGCTCTTCGCTGAAAACTTGTGGCTTCAGCCACATGCACTGAGGTGCTGGACTTTGCTGAATTTATTTCAAGGCACTTAGATTGGGAATATAGTTTCAACTTGCAGTGTCAAATATTTGAGCAGGACACAATATCTGATTTAAAGTAGTAATGTAGTTGTACACTTAGAGATGGGTGTTATAGAGAGCAGAGCTGTGCAACAGTCAGAGCAGCTGGCTTGTGGAGGGAACAGTGCTGGTGCTGGTACGTGGTGCTCAGTGCATGGTGCATGGTATGTGAACATAGGATCATAGAATCACAGAATGATTTGGGCTGGAAAGAAACTTAGAATCTGTTTAGTTGCAACCCCACTGCCATGGGGAGGGACACCTTCCACCAGATCAGACTGCCCAGGGCCCCATCCAACCTGCCCTTGAACACCTCCATGGACTGGGGATCCACAGCTTCTCTGAGCAGCCTGTGCCAGTGCCTCACCCCCCTCTAGGTGAAAATTTTCCCCCTAACATCTAACCTTAGTCTCCCCTCTCTCTGTTAGTTTAAAATCCTTGCCCCTTGTTGTATCACTACACTCCCTGATAAAGAGAACATCTCTGTCTTTTCTTTAAGCTCCCTTGAAGTACTGGAAGGACCCAGTGAGTCTCCCTGCAACTTTCTCTTCAGGATGAACAAGCCCAGTTTCCTGTATTTCCTCATAAGAGAGCTGCTCCATCACTCTGATCATCTTCATGGCCCCCTCTAGACCTGCTACAGCAAGTCCATGTCCTTCTTGTGCTGGGGGCCCCTGGCCTGGCTGCAGTACTACAGATGAGGCTTCACGAGGGCAGAGCAGAGTGAGACAGTCATTCCTTTCGCCCTGCTGGCCACTCTTCTGTTGATGCAGCCCAGGATGCAGTTGATCCTCTGGGCTGCAAGCATGCATTGCTGGCTCATGTTGAGTCTGTCACCAATCATCACTCCAAAGTACTTCTCCACAGTGCCATTCTCAATCCATTCTTTGCCCAAGCATGTATTTGTCCTTGGAACTGCCCCAATCTTGCGCTTGGCTTTGTTGAACTGCATGAAGTTCACACAGGCCCGCTTTTCAAGCCTGTCAGTGTCCCTCTGGATGGCACCTCCTTCCTCAACATGTTGACCACATCATACAAGTTGGTGTTATCTGCAAACTTGTTGAAGTTTCCACTGTCCGTGTCACTGACAGAGATATTAAATACTGCCTGTCCCAGCAACAACCCCTGAGAAATACCACTTGTCACTGGGCTTCACCTGAACGTTAGATCACTTACTGCAACTCTTTGTGTGCAACCATCCAGGCAATATATGCAATGTAGATATTAAAGGTACTGATGGGATTTAAGTACCTAGTTCTGTTTGACCGTGTTTGTCATCAGTTCAAATTAATGTTGATGTTTTAATTTCTAATTTAACACTGCAAACAAACCAGCTGTAGAATAGGTGTGATTACCTTTTTTTTTTTTTTTTTTTTTTTTTTTTTTTTTTTTTTTGAGAATTGCAGGCTTCACCCTGCTTAGGTCTGCTTTGTTTTAAAGAACATGCAGCCATAAATGCAAATACAGCCTTTGTTTATTAGGAGTCGTTAGATATTAAAATCTCAGCAGAAGAAAAATGTATAAGTGAATGTGATAAAAGGAGGAGAAAGAGACTGATGTAACAGTAAAAACTTCAGTGTTTTTCCAAAATCCGTAGTGTTTTTCCTTCATACTTCTCCTTATGATTCACATAGCGTGATGACCTTTAAACACTGCTAGCTCATTCTGGGTCGGGCAATGATAAACTAAAATACCTGAGTTCAATATGCTTCTTTGTCTCTGCTAACAACATCATAAAAGCTGTATATCTGGTGCATACTGCCAACATTCCCAAAAAGTGGCTGCATTACTCCTGACAGACCTCTGCCTACCCACTACCTCTTGATTCTCCTTATGCATGTTTTGACTACTGCATCTTGACTTATATTCTGGTTATGAACCCCACAGAGAAGGATTTGCCCTCCCTTTTTCATCTGCATGTTGCCTCAGTCCATCAGAAATCTGAAGCCACTATACTAATGCTGGTGCTTGGTAAAAATCATAAAATGATGATGAAAAATGATAAAAATGATGATGCTTCCTTAATTGAATGTGTTTATTAAAAGAAACAAACAAATAAAAACCCCACCATTACTGAGCTATAATGTCTTTGGTATACCTACATAACTTACAAGAATAAGAGAGATACACAGTAAAAGATAGCCAAAGCAGAAACATATCATCCTCAGCTCCACCACCTGAGTACTGTCAAAGTTTTAGAGCTCAGCAACAAACAGTGTCATGCTGTTTTAACTTAAACTCAAAATCCTACTTTCAAGAATTTTAACTTTGTTTAAAATTTTATCTTTGGTCAATATCTGGTCAAAGATTTGGATGTGGCAAAATGCTTGTGAAGTTGGAAAAGTCAAGGCACATCAGCCACAGGGAGAAAGTAGAACTGCTAAGAGGACAGCAATAAAACCTGGGCTGCAGCCTCGTCATTCTGAGTCATTTGAAAAGTGTAAAGTAAATAAACTTTATATTCCACTCCTCCTGCTTCCCACACAGCCATTAGAAGTGACTTTGTTGTTAGAATTTATTTGTGACTGAATAAAAACTTGACCCATATATTTGCTTTCTCCTTTAATTTAATACATTACTTTGAATGCAAGAAGCAGTAAGGGGGAAGAAAATGAAAGTGCTTGTGAATTACTGGGAAGTTGGATGTTCAAAGCCACACTGATGCAATAAATGTGAAGGAGATGCAATAAATGTGAGGGAGATGCAAAACAACTTTCCTGTGATGGCAAATAGGAGGATAAGGAAGAGATTCATAGTGGGTGAGGAAAATAAGTTCATCTGCTCTTTGAACGCTGAAGGGTGATGACGCAAGTTTGGGAAAGTCCAGGAGGAAAGAAATGTATTCATGATGCATGCAGGTGAGGATCTGGCTGGAACTGTTAAATCAGAAGGGCAGAAATGAAGGGCTATGGTCTAGAAAGTGTTAGAGATAAAACGTGGCAAAAGGAGTGCAGAGCAAGACATATGGAAGTGTTAAAACTTGCAGTTAGACTGTGAACCAGAGTGACGGAAAATAAGGTCATGGTGTGATCAGTGACTGAGAAAAATGTGGGAGACAGTGAGAGACTGAAAGGAGCTCAGTTTTGGCTGAGTTAAGTTTAAGATGATGATGAGATATCCAAAGAAGAAAGAACACTCAGAAACATTTGTATTTGATCAAAGGAGGCTAGTCTTGGGTAAAAGAGCAGTTTAAAGGAGCTGGGGTTTTAATTCAGTTGAAATATATTTGTTGCAGCATATTAGGCAGATAATACGATCTGAAGAAAATTCATAGAGTGAGAGTACTCTGCAATGAAGGATCATTCCCCAGAAGGTAAACATCTAAAATAAATCTTCAAGTCATTCTTGGGAGGAGGAATAGAATCAGAGAATCAGAGAAAATAAAGCAGAAACATAGAGCAGTTGGAAGGGACCAACGGGGATCACAGAGTACAACCCCTGGCTTCACATAGGAACACCCAAAATTACCCAGGGGCCTCAGCTGCAACTCGTACATCTTCCCCTCTCAATCATCTTCATAGACCTCCTTTGGGTACTCTCTAGTAGTTTTATGTCCTTATATTGTGATGCCCTAACCTGTAAGCAGGTCACACAGTATAGACCCAAGAGTAGGTGGCATCACAAAAGGGAGGGTCAGTGAGAGTTTCTGTCATAGACTATATTTAGCAACATCCGTAGGAAAAGAGTGATACAGGTAGGGGACAAGGTGTCAGTCTACCTGAAGTGGTCATTACAGACCCTGATGAGAGGCAGAAAGGGACAAGAGGAAGAGGATACTTCGCAACAGTATGCAGAAAGGGTTTGTTTGGGAAGATGGGAGGCATGACTTTGCGTTGTGCAAACTTCTTCCTCTTTTGAAACATGCTGGAATGCTCAGTCAATCAGATCATTCAATTAACTACACCCAATTTGACAACCTCAGTTATTGTAGCCTACGTTATTTGAAGTCGCTTTTGAGGGAGAAATGTCCTTTTAACCTCTCTAGTATTTTTAGTGGTATAAAATCCTCCTGGGTACCATACTCACACATTAGGGACTGTTTCTATAATGTCTTTCAGCTTATGAAGGTGCCATCGCACTGTCCATTTGAAAGGTTTTACTCTGTAGTTTTTCTCATGAACTGCTAATTGCAAACAGCATTACTTTGCTTTTTAACTCTTTTTATGGTCTCATAGTGTCCTTTTTTCCTCATTGTCTCATTGCTGTGTGAAAACAGCGTTGGACTGTGCTCTGCCTCACATTCCTCCTAATTTTGTCCTGCTGCAAAAATGAACATCGAGCGAATCAAATGTATCACTTCCAAACTGAACAACTTTATGAGCTGCTTGATTACTGATGAAAAGCACGGGTTAGCTAATATGGGAGATGACACTTCTGTCCGTGGGTGCACGATCACTGCATGAACAACTAAAGCTGAAGAGATCCAACCATGCAATGAGAGTGAAAAAGACTAAACTCAGACCAAGAAGAATTTCAGCAATGTGCAGATGTTGTCCAGATTCAATTTTAGCACTCTAGCAAATGGCTTATTAAAATGGCACATTCCTAACTTATGGATATATTGCTTTCCGAGGAAGAGTTTGACCTGAGCAATAAATTCAGAATACAAGAGGCAGAAAATGCAGAGCAAAACAGTGGATCTTACTGAAACTGATAGCAAAACATCTGTTCAATTATAGAGAGAAAGAGCTGCATTTCCACATGTATTGGTGACATCAGCAGTGATGTAAGGGAGAAAAAGAGTTTCTTGGAAATTGCTTTCCACTGATTTGTTACTCAGTGGATACGATTACTTGTGTATCTTCATATTAAAAGAGGTAGAAGTATGGAAAGTTATCAGGAAGAAAAAATAGGATAAAGCAGAGTTTGCTTTACTTTTCATTGCTTCCTTGGACCAATTCCTCCTTCTGTTTCATCAACAAATACATTTCAAAACTCTAGTAGTTTATTTCAGATAAAAACTAAGTACTAAAGTGAAATAACTGGCTGGTATCAAGGCAAAGGTGCATCACGTTGGAATAAGACAGGAGAAATAGGAAAATAGTCAGAAAAGCCATATTCTTTTAAATTCACCGAAACTTTATATTTATATTATATATATATATTTATATAAACGATATATTAATATATCAATACACAATATTTTTTCTAATGTTTGTTATGCTTATGTGGAAACATGGGGCATGCAGTATTGGAGGAGAATATAAGATATGGATTGACCGTGAACCTGAACATTCAGATCAGAACTTGTAGTAGGTTTCCATCTGCAAAGCAAATTGCAAATCACTTCCTCTGTCACATGAAAGTAGTTAATTACTGTATGGCAATTATGATCACGTTTAAAATCTCCAATTGGAACCAAGTTGCATTTATATGTGACCAAACTTTCACTGTGAATATTTACCTGGACTCAAACATTGCATTTTACAGATAAGAACACGATGATGACTCATTGCTGTCATTCCTTTATGTAGTAACCTGCACTTCGTTTCAAAACATGAGTATTTTAAGCTAAATAAAGAGCCTAATGTGCAAGCTTTGATATCACATCAAAATCACACCATGTTCAGAAATTAGCATTGATTTTTCTGCTACTAAGTTAGGTGAGAAGGAGGGAGGAAAGAGTCCTTGTTCTGTAGCAGACACTGGAAGCATTCAAGTGGGTTTTCTGAAGGAACGGACCTTCACTCAGCTATTCATCCTCATATGTATGTACTGAGGCTTTAAATAGTCACCAATCACCTTCATCCTCCAGTGCTTTCAAATCCAGTTTTAAACAATAGAGGGGACTTTGGAGAACAGAAATCATAGCTTCAGTAAGACAAGAGTTAAGGCCGGTGTGTGTTATTGAGTATCTCAATCTTATTTCAGTACCACTGTGGTTTAGGAATATTTTTGTCCATGGCTGTTGCTCTGATATAGTGTGCATTTGAACCTTGCTAAGGCTGGTTAGAATTACTTGCTGTTCTCACAAATGAGGAAAAAAATAAGCTTCCTTTCTCATTTTGTTATTCCATTACCACTTTAACCATATGGAAACAAATGGAATTAAACTCACATTGGGTAAAAAACATTTCATTCCTTAGCATTGTTTTCTAGCCACTGTATTAGCTAGTGACAGCTACACAGGCTGTCTGTATCCCAGACCTGGAATTCAGCAACAGCAATATTTAAATCAGTGTAATGAGCTTCTTTCTACTGTCTGCCCTGAAGGTCACTGCAAATGTCTTAAAAATAAAGCTTAACGCTACCAGCCAATGTAAAATATAGCAGTAAATACCTTGACTAAAGGCAAGTCATTTAAAAGAGAACATTTCATCTCAGTTCCAATGCCGTTTTGTGAATTTGCATTGAGGGCTTCAGATTTTTCCTTTTACATCCATCTCCTTTTAAGTATGTGCTTACATTCTCTTAAATGTTCTTTTGATACAAACTTACACTAATACAAATGTAAAAATGCTGTCTTCTTTAACTGCCATTGGTGATCTTTAATATTTAATCATACAGGAATACTGTGGTTTTACAGCTTATGTTCTGTCAAAAAAAATTAA
Source organism: Gallus gallus (assembly GCF_016699485.2). Taxonomy (NCBI): domain Eukaryota; kingdom Metazoa; phylum Chordata; class Aves; order Galliformes; family Phasianidae; genus Gallus; species Gallus gallus. The sequence goes on from NC_052572.1 coordinate 19,937,070, forward strand.
TGAAAAGATTCTCTAAACTCAGAACACCTGAAAACACCACCAGAGAAATTTAATTTTCCTCAGCATTTCATTTCTGATAAAATTGACTTGGTTGCAGCACTCTGCAACTATCATTTGTGAAGTAAATGGCAATGCTAAATACACTGAAATCTGACGTGTTCCCTGAGCAACAAAGGGATTGAAGGCAAATGTTACAGTACTACTGACAACACCAGTAATGCTTGTTTAAGCATTTGCTTCATAAACAATAAAAAGAAGTATTAAGAAAAAAAAAAGAAAAAAAAAGAATTATCAAGCTGTTCTTTCTGTTTTTCTTTCCCTTTTGATTAGCTTTCTTCAGTTGTTTCTTTTTATTCTCCTTCTGATAGAAAGCTCTTCTACAGATGCTGCATATGAAGCTTGATATTCTCTGCCATGGTTCTTCCTTCCTAAAAACCTTTCCCCAAAGGTTCTTCTCCTCGATATGAAGGAGATTTTTTTAATTACCTACCTTGCAATATCACCTTTGTCTCTCAGTACCCGCATGATGAACAAGCCACAAGAAAGTCTCTGCCCCAAAGATCTTGCAGTCTATCCTATAGCAATGTTGCAGTGGCAAGCAATTGATGTAGGCTTTAGGTTGGTTTGTTCATCAGTTTTGTGTGTTTCTTTCTATTTTTTCCTGATTTACTGGTGAACTTAGACTGAGACACATAAGACCAACAGTTGACTTAACCTCAAATATCCACAGCCTTCTATTCTAATCCCAGGGATTTCTTTTCAGATGAAATACTTATCAGGTTCCTCATTTTCTTTACAACTTCTTTATACTTTCCATTTGCTTACATTGTTTGCACAAAAAAATTCTCTTCACTTGAAGCAGTCTTCCTTCTACTGTCTGTGAAGAGGAAGTGTTCTGCCATATCCACAGAAAATCATTATCTGTAATCAGTCCCACAGGTCCTGCCTTTTGAATTCCCATTGTGGAAGCACCAGATACTGTTCAGTCCACTCTTCTTGCCACTACTTTTCTATTAAATTAGATTACCATTCATTTTTTCTCTATCATCTGTTGTCTTTCCCACAAGCATTAATGACAACCAAATCAAAAGAAATTGTAATTCTAATTCAGAGTTAGCACATAAAAGCTACCTTCCCATTTCTCTCATGTTCTGATGACCTCTGCTTGGAGAAATCATGCTTCATGATTCTGCAGTATCTTTGTTGATGCCATTGAATTTAGTAGTGCTATAAAATTACAGTAATCTTATATACTGATCTTTCTCAAGCATCTCTGTTGGACGTTTTTGTACTTCCATTTTCCATCAATTCTGTCAATATTTTGTCTTCAGGATTTTCATAGATTTTATCTGACTTGAAGTGATGCAAGAGAACATGAGAGGAAAGTCTGTTCTCTCCTAGAGCAACATAACCCCAATAAATTCTGGGGAGTTTTCCAAATATAAGTGACGGAAGTATCTGACCATTATTTGAAATGACACAAGAGAGACTTAGTGCTTACCTAGTAGCTGTAGTGGTTAAACCTCAGGCTGTCAGCAGTTATTAAAGAAAGTATGATTACTTTTTCCCATGTGAGTTTTCAAATTTCATAATCAAGAAAAAGCAGCCAAGCATCCATTGATGGCAACAGAGTACCTGTCTATTTGTACCCTCGGGAATAATTAGAATGAGCTGGAACTGGAAACATCATGCACAGTGAGAGATGTATAGAATTCCTACTGGAAATCCAAAGAAAGAAAAATCTACTTGTTTCCATGAAATACATTTTCAGTGACTCAAAGATTTCACAAACACAATGCCCAGTTGAAATGCCTGTTAATGTGTTGACTTGCTGATGTGAAAGCCATCTACAAAATGGTCAGATGAAGGATCTGGTGAACTACAGGCCTGTCAGCTTGACCTCAGTGTCAGGGAAAGTCATGAAGCAGATTGTTTTGAGTGAGATCACTCAGCATGTGCGTGACAACCAGGGGACCAAGGCCAGACAGTATGGATTCATGGAAGGCAGGTCCCACTTGACCAGCTTCATCTCCTTCTATGACCAGGTGAACCATCTGGTGGATAAAGAAAAGGCTGTTGACCCAGTCTACCCAGACTGTCTCCCACAGCATTCTCCTGGGGAAGCTGGCATTCTGTGAAGTGGACAGGTGTACTCTCCACTGGGTAAAATACTGTCTGGATGGCCAGACCCAGAGAGTGGTAGTGAATGTAGTTAAATCCAGCTGGTGACTGGCTATATGTGGTGTTCCTCGGGGTCAGTATTGGGATCAGCCCTGTTTAATATCTTTACTGATGATCTGGATGAGCAGATTTGGGGCACCCTCAGTATGTTTGCAGATGACACCAAGCTGGGAGGAAGTGTTGATCTACCTGGGGGTAGAAAAGCCCTATAGAGGGATCTGTACAGGCTGGATTGATGGGCTGGGGCCAGTTGTATGAGCTTCAGTAAGACCAAGTGCTAGGTCCTGACCTTTGGCCACAACACCACTATGCACTGCAACAGCTTTGTGGCAGAGTGGCTGCCAAGCTGAGCTGGGAAAAAAGAATCTGGGAGTATAAGCTTGAATTTTTGCTGATGAAAGCATACACTAACGTTCTGCAGAGCATTTTTGATTTTGAGAGTCTTAGTAAAATAAAACCACTCTCAATCTCTTTTTGTACATTTCTTCTGCAGGTTGAGAAATCTTCACTAACACTAGTGGCAATGAAACTAGGACAGCAGCTGATCTATTTCACTCCTCCAAGATGAGATAATCTCAACTGGTATTTCTAAAAGACTTCCAAAGATAGAAATCCTGTGGCTTCCCAGGTACTGTAATCATGCCTGCCCTTGCTCATCCCCAGAAAATTTCTCTACAACCTAATCTTCTTTGCTCTTATTTACACACAGTACTTACTACCTGCTCTTCAGTGAACATGCATGACAGCATACCCTCTTGCTGCTTTTGTCAGCCTTTTGTCTGTTACGAAACTTTTACCAAGTGTCCCCTTAGGCTGTACTCCTTTGAACAACTGAATCTCACCTTACAGTTTCTCTTCGTAGGCCGTTTGTCAGATGAAGATTTCTCTTGTTCTACTTTGGACTCTCTCCACTCTTCTTTATGTGTGCCATGCAGAAGCGAAGGCCACAGTTCAGCTGAAGCCTTTCTAGTGCTTAGCAGCTTGGTAGGCTGCTTCATATAATTTGTGTTCATTTATTTGCTTATCTAAAAAGAATTGTCTCCAAATCTTGGCCTTCATCCTTCTGAAGGGAAGAGAAACAACTCTGTCAGAAATAGTGTGGTGTTACTGTAACTGTAGTGGTGGACAAAGTGGGCCTGGAAATCCTTGCTCTGCTTTCCTCATTAAATGGAGCTCTGAGCCTGACAGTCTAAATGCCAATATGCTCATTATTTTACATCATTTTACATTTATGCTTCATCTAGTCATGGTCCATGGGCACAACCTGCAGGTCCATAAGCTTTTTAGGCATGTCTGGTTTCTTCTACCTGAGCGCAGCACCAGAGCAACCATGGGTATCAGCATACCAACAAGAATAAAACAGTATTGCCTCCTCACTACTGTCATTCCCCTCTCAAAAACATACTCTTGAAAGAGGTCATTTAAATGTGATCCTGCTCCCTTAAGTGGGCATTCTGTCTTTTTGTTTTCCTACTACAGTGCCTTCAACTTCTTCCCATCATTAAGCCATTTGAGTGAAATACTGAACTGATTAATGTGGCATTTTCCACTAAACTGTTTCAGGAAATGCTGCACCTTACCAGTGGGATGTTTTTGAATAATGTAATCTCCTTAGTATAATTAAAACTAAGCTCTGAAGTTACTACCTTTTTTCCCTGGGGACACTCATCAAAATGCCAAGTGTTCCTTCTAGTAGAACTGCGATCCCACAGTACAAACAAATATCTTTATCTGCTGTTCTTTGCAAGCAGTAGACCTTTGCCTCTATTCTTTGTCACTTCATTTTTTAACATGAGTAAATAGTGCATGAAATAATAAATGTCTCTCGGCACAGAATGACAGTGTTTAAAAAGGCTCAGAGAAAATAAATGGGATAACATAGGTAACAGCGATAAAGAGTTCTTGTTGTGTTTTACTAATCGTTTCTTTTAAGGGTGATTTTTAAAAAGAAGTTTAAAAGCTTATTTACAGATCGAACAAATCAAAGGATAGGAAACAAAACCTTTGCCTCCCCTGGTCTTAGCTTTTTTGTTTTTTCCTTAGAGAAAAGCAGAGTTGGGGTGCCACCACCTGGAGAGCTGTGGCAATATTGTCTGCAGGTTCCAATTTTCTGTGAGCTGCAGGGACTGCACAGATAGATGTTGCTTCTGTCTGAGAAACTCAGCAGGTAAAGACGTGTTAAAAATATATATTTCTCTATGATATTCTCTCCCAAGTCTTGCATATGTGCATCAAATGTGCATCAAATGTGCAGCAAGACAATGTATTAGTTAAATGAAGGGCTTGTTCTCTCTTGCGTCACATGCAGAGATACTCTGAAGGCTGGGACTGGCCTGCTGCTGTAATCAACAGCTCTGAGGCACGTATAATAACCCGTCCTGCAATCACAAGGTACAAGTAACGTAAGTTCACAGCCACATGACTTCAGTGGTTGGTAACCCCGCCCATGGCAGGGGCTTGGAACCAGATGATCTTGATGGTTCTGATTCTAAATTAAAGTCCAGCTAGAAGTACGTGCTTAGGAAATTGAATAAATTCCAGATCAGAACCAAACTGCCTATGTTGGATTGGTTTCTCTTCAGCATTTTATTATTATTTATAATTGCTCTTCTTATTTAAAGTTGGTGTTTTCTGTGCACTGTTAGCTAGAGGTAAGAACAGGGCAGTTTAACATCTGCTATTAATTAGCTTTCTTCTCCTAAACCATCATATGTAAGTCATTGAAATTAATTTGGGGATAAGCACATGCTTGTGCAATAAACACAAGGAGATCAAAGCTTTATATTCTCCTATCTGACTTGGGTCATCTGGAACGTAGGCATCCTGTCTGAGCTAGCTAGATAAGATTCCTCTGTAATTAGGTCTGGCAGGCACTTCTGGGGTCCTTCCCCTCTACCACGTTTCACTGTTTCCTGGCCCTGGGCAAGCTTATCTAGCTGTGGTGTCCCTGTTCATTGAAGGGGAGTTGGACTAGATGGTCTTCAGAGATCCCTTCCAACTTCTATGATTCTATGACTCCTAAAACTGATGCAACAAGCAACCTTCTGGAAATGTCTGGCTGCCATTAACAATAGAGACAGCCTGGACATCTAGCTCACAGTGACCTCAAGTGTAGATGGTCAAATGCAGGGAGGTTGTACCTTGCTCTGTTATTAACATCAAAAAGGGACTCATAGAACCCTAGTGAAAGGAGCATCTGGCTTGGATATTGCTTAATGGACTCTGAATGAGTGAGGAATACCTAATACAGTTTTGCTCGAAAACAGTTCCCCACACAAATCTGTAAACACAGTGCCTTTTCCCCCAGCGGTGGTATTTCCAAGAGCACCTATTAGACCCAACTACTGCAGTTTTCCATAGTTAATCTTCCTGTTTACTGCCCTGCTTGCAACACTGTTGTAAGAACATCAGGTACTGGGGGAAGGAATGCCTAACAAAACTGATTAGCTTGAAGAAGAGCACAACTTCATTTGTGTTTTGTAAGAACATTTGATGTTTAAACAGTCCTATAAGCACAACTTAATTTGTGTTTTGTGACGACATTTGATGTTTAAACAGTCCTATTTCCTAGTTTACAAACATTTCAAACCCACCTCATTAGGACTATACAAGGTTAATTGCTTTTAGTAATCCGGTAATGGAAATCTATTGCTTTTGTATATGAGAGAAAACCACCATAAATATATTTCTGTCCTTTATTGGACCATTATCCTACATCTGTTAAGAAGCTCTGTTAAGGAAACTATAAGCTAAGTCTCCTTAAGCTCTAATTTTAGTTTCTTAGTTTATATATCTTTGTTATATTGAAAGCCAAAGCATCCAGCACTTGCATACGGGCGGACAGACAGACAGCAGTGCATTTGCTCAGCTGTCTCAAGGCTGGGGCTGTGTCCTGCCGAAATCCACTGAGTCCCTCAACAGCTCCTGCACACCTGTACCTGAGTCCTGGTATGGGCATCACTCCCCACACCTCCTATCATCCACAGCAAAGGGCGTGTAGGCTGGTGTCTCCCTTGGGGATCCACAAAGTCATCTTGCCCCCACAGACAGCCAGAACAGCCAAAGTAGGGCAGTCCACTGAAGTACAAACAGATTCAGAGGGAAAGTATTTCCTTTCATTACTCAGCTTCATCAGATGAATAATTTAATCATTTGATAGCATTGTCTTTTGCTGTAAAATAAGGATTACAGTGTATCATAAACATCTTGCATGGAGGGATGAGGTGATTGAACAGGGAACATTTTTAAGGACGTAATACAGAAATAATAGATCTGAGTACTGGGTTAGGAAGCTTGTTTTTAGGGAGAACACTTTCTCCCTTTTCCAGCAATGTGTTAAACATTGCTGGGAACACTACTTTGTAGCGGGAAGTTTGAAACGTCCCCGCTCCTCTTCAATATAAAATGAAACGTGAGTCTGGAAAAGTGTAAAAGAAATAAAAGAAATACATATTATTGTCACTCTAGTCCATAAGGATTTCATGGAATACACTGATTTAAATGTGATGGAAAATAGCCATTTTGCAAAGAGTAGGACTGGAAAATATCAGTCACCTGCAATACTTACACCACTTTCTCCAGCAGAAGAAACCTATCATACATATCTACTGCACAAATGTGAAATAATCCAGTCCTTAGGTCTGTGGTGGAATTTGTAACAACTGGTCCTGTCTATTTTGCTACAGGGACTGTATGCAAACTATTAAACCTCTCAAGAGGTCATAATTACAGGCTTAGAGCATGTAAAAACATTGTGCAAATTGCAAAAAAATAGTACCAAAGGATCTAGACAGATGAAAGACTGAGCAAAATAAATAGTAATAATGAATTTAATTGGATGCACAGTGTAGAAAGTACTCTTGTATACTGTTAAAGCTTTTAAAAATATGTTTAACGAAGGATAATAAATACAGTTATAATGAAAAAAAAAAAAAACCAAAAGGAAGATAAAAATTACTGCTGTGGCTGCTGTGGACAAGATACCTTTAGCTGTCTTGTAATCAATAAGTATGATGTGATAATGTTTCTCGGAAGGGATGTGGAGGGAGAGCTGCTCTTGACTTTGTCATTTGGAGGGAAAAATCATTATGAATATTTTTATTAAGGGCTTTGGAGATGTATTTCCTCGGGACTCAGATGGAGGCCTCTTCAGCATTATGTAAATCTAAAATGATGCTTAGTTTTCACCAGTTGGTTTTGTTTTGTTTTGTTTTTAGTCGCATTCATTTTTAAGTTCTTAATCTCCTGAGGCTAATTAACGGCCCATTTGCACAGCCTGTTGGAATGAGCAGTGCTGGGCAGCAGTGGCAGTGACAGCAGCACTCCTGGGAATGCACAGCCTCCAGGTGGACGCAGTCCCACCCGTCCAGACCAGGGGGATGGATTACCACAAAACCCTCACTGACCTGACAGAGAGACACTTTCATGGAAATTTCTTCCAAGTACTCAGAAGCTGACACATGGCTTGAAGAGGGACCATTTTTCTAACCCTGCTTCAGACCACACTGACACAGCAATACATTTTCCCACTGAAGGAAGTACCTAATAATGCTTAATTGCCACATGGCTTTCTTCCCTTTGGTAGATGTCTGTGTTGAATTAGGGACTTCTGGGTTGGACAAGGGGGAAGGAAGGAGTTCACAAGTAAAATACTAAATAGTATAGCAATTAGGGGTCATTTTCTTCCTTTGTTTTCTTTCTTAACTGCTTTGAAAATATGTTCTGTCATCACCATCCTCCTCCACCTTAGCTCAGAATGGAGCACATGAAGAGCTCAGTATCTACCTTTCTAACTTGGTCTTGATGCTAACTTGGAGTTGGTGAGTCCCTCCCAATACTGTGGCTCCTGCACTTTGCTTGGTCTGCTCACATCTCCTCATACTCTCCTCTCCAGCCTTGGCTGCTCTCACTCATCCTGAGTCATACAAACAATCCAACTTTCCCCTGTGTTTAATCATTGCTCAATGTCCTTAGTCTCAGCTGTCAGCCCTTGGCACTGCCAAGCACAGATACACCTGGGCTCAGCTAGCAGCAGGCAGCTGTGCTCCTGCACCTCCTCTGTCGAAGCCAGCATTATTCTGCCCTCAGTATTCACCAGCCTCCCTCACTGCCTTACTCTCTGTGGGAAAGCCTACAAGCTTCCCATGGCACTACATTCTGCAACAGGCTGATTTTATGGCTTTAGTTTGTCCCCGAATATTTGTTTCCCAAGGCCTTATGTGAAGTCCCATATGGAATTAATCAGTGCTTCAAAGCTGCAAGTGTGAACACCATGAAAAAATCCCCACATTAACATTGAATTTGGCACATTATTTTTCACACGTGACCTGTTGAATCTAGTTTATTTCTATTCCTTTAGTAAAATAAACATTCAGAGCACACAGAAAACTTTGCAGATTGTATGTTCCTGAAGTACCTAAGTTCCCAATGTGTTGTTTTTTTGAGATATCACTAACAAATGTTTTCGACTGTCTACATCTCTATCTGTAAAATATCCTTTACTAAAAAGAATATGCTTTATCTATAGGACTACTTTGTGAAGGACGAAATAAGCACCTCTCAGCTCTGGCTACAGCATTCTACGAGCAAGGATGTGCTTCTCTTAGTCCTGAAAGACAGAAAATCTTCCAAGTTTAAGATTGCAGTGATATATATTTGACACCATTTTTTTGCACATACAGACTCAAACAAAATCCTCCATTTTCACAGATCTCACTGGTTCATTCCAGATGTATACCAGCGTAACCAAAAATAGATCCTAATCCCATCAAATCTATTTTGATTGCAGTACCACACTGTAAGAGGAAATGACTTGAAGTGCCTACTCAACCAAATCTTTTGCAGTACTTGTGGAAAGCTATCAGATCTTGAGTTTATCCAGTATCATTCAATCTTTGTACAGCTCTATAAGGCACTAGTTTAAAATATATCAACGGAGAATAACAACTGACCAAAATGTCCTTAAACAACTAGCTCCTGGAAAATCTATTTAATGAAGCACAAGAAAACTGCTTAATATGCCAAGAATGGACTTGCAGAATTGGTTTAAATGAGACAGCATTGCAGGATCTTGGAAGACAAAAAGGGCTTTTCCAATATGTTGTCCTTTTAACAAGTAGGCTAATAATTCATGGAAGAAAATAGTGTTAATAAAGTTGAAAATAAGACATACAGGTGAATTTTGACTGAAGAGGGGCCTGAGATGTAACAGCGCTGTCATGCGGCTCATCAAGAGGAGCCTAAAGGACGGTGACACTGCAAATTGGGTACCAGTTGGGTTGTGTGCTCTTACTTGTCCAATGACAGCTCTCCCTCAACATGCACCTATCTGCTAAAGCATGGTTGTCAAATTTTTGGCTTGCCCAGGCCATGTTAAGTGAAGAGGAATTGCCTTGGGCCACATACAAACTGTATAATATAGTTAATGCGTGTAAGTAACAAAACTTTAAAAATATATATTTTTATTAAAATATTTTAAAAGAAGAGTAAGAGGGCAACAAAAGCATAAAACTAGCTGAATGTTTTACCTCATTTCTGTGAAACTAGTACATCAGTGTCTGGTTTGATCTGAAATTCTTAGTGAGGTGTCAAGGCATTCATCAGAGATTTTTGATGAGATTTACTCTTCCTGTATGTCATCCTTGAACATATTTGTTCACCAATGTACGTACTGCCAAAAATGATGCCGTGAATGAGGCATAATTGTGAAGTGAGAGATATTTTTCTCTGGTAAGGTAAGGCTTATAAAAGTCTGGTAAAGAGGCATGATAGATTTTTCTTTGAGTGCTTAATTGGAACTCTGCATTTCATCTGAAAATTCACAATGCATACCGTGTGTTTCATTTGTTATTTGCAGATGATGCCCTATTAGGCTGCATTCAGAAGACCTATCAATTAGTTACTTTTTGGCAACTTTATATTTTCTGCCCTTTTTGCAACTATAAAGTCAGACTTACATAAGAATGATGTGAAATTATTTCTAATTTTGAAATACATACTAATTTAAAAATATATATTAGAATAATAGAATCACAAAGGTTGGAAAAGACCCACAGGATTATCCAGTCCAATCATTTACCCATCATCAATGGTTCTCACTAAACCATGTCCCTCAACACAACATCCAAACCTCCAGGGTCGGTGACTCCACCACCTCTCTGGGCAGCCCATTCCAGAGCCTGACCACCCTTTCAGAGAAGTAGTATTTCCTAACATCCAGCCTGAACCTTCCCTGGCGCAGCTTGAAGCCATTCCCTCTCGTCCTATCACTGGTCACAAGAGAGAAGAGGCTGACCCCCAGCTCACTACAACCTCCCTTCAGGTAGTTATAGAGAGCAATAAGGTCTCCCCGAGCCTCCTCTTCTCTAGACTGAACAACCCCAGCTCCTTCAGCTGCTCCTCATAAGGTCTGTGCTCCAGGTCCCCCACCAGCTTTGTTGCCCTCCTCTGGACACGCTCCAGGGCCTCAGTGTCTTTCTTACAGTGAGGGGCCCAAAACTGAACACAGTACTCGAGGTGCGGCCTCACCAGTGCTGAGTACAGGGGGATAATTACTTCCCTGTTCCTGCTGGCAACCCTATTTCTGATACAAGCTAGGATGCCATTGGCCTTCTTGGCCACCTGGGCACACTGCTGGCTCACGTTCAGTCGAGCATCAATCAATACCCCCAGGTCCATTTCCTCTAGACAGTCTTCCAGGCCACTCTGCCCCACGCCTGTAGTGTTGCCTGGGGTTGTTGTGGCCAAAGTGCAGGACCCGGCATTTGGTCTTGTTGAACCTCAATATTAATTCAAATATTTTGAAATGTATACTGTTTCCTTTTTCTTTACTTTTATCAGCGTTTTAGATTTTATCATAAGACATTTATCGTATGTTACCTTCATGAGGGGATCATTACTTGTAGATTTGCACCACGTGGTTCGACTGAGCATAAGTGATGGGGTCCTAGACAGCCTGGTCTAGTATTAGATATGGAGGTTGGCAGCGCTGCCTGCTGCAGAGGGGTTGGATCATGATGATCCTTGGGGTCCCTTCCAACCCAAACCACTCAATGATTCTATGATCTATGATAAGTGGAGGGCGTGACAGGCAGAGTTAGCCCTGCACTGCATACGTCCCCCTTCCCCCACTGTGTTCTGTTGTTGTCTATGCAGTCTGTGCTCCAGCTACGCACAATCAACTCATGGAAAATATCACTATGAGTTACCTAATAATCTAAAAAAATTTACAATCTTGTGTGGTTGCATTACTAACTTTTCAGGGTAGCATGCAGCCTGTCGGCTCCTGAGTTGGACACACCTGTTCTAAAGGGTGAGTGTGGAGAGTGCCTCAGACACTTATAAATACAGAGGTCTAGAGATAAGGCCTGCCTGCCAGCATCCCTAGAACTGTGTGCATCATCGTAACCTATTGCATGCTGCACAGTTTCTCTGATGTAGGGGAGAAATGCAATCAACAGGACAGAGTACATAAAGCCTCATTAATTCATCTTAAACAACCACAACAGATGTTAGGATTTCTGTGAAGAAAGACTATGTTTGGGACCAAGTGTGCCTCCCCTGTCCAGTGGCAGAGGACTTGATTTCTCAGTCTCATGGCACAAACATCTTTTCCCTTGATGAGTCTGCTCAAGCCCCATGCACTTCCCTGTTCCAGAGACCATTCTTTTCCCTATGCTACTTCCAAAAGCCTCTTAAAAATCCTTATCTTTCTTATTTCTCCCTGATAAACTTCGGCTTAATACTACATTGTGCAGTATCTCACAAGCCCTCATGCAGGTTCACTTCTCCATACCTCACATCACTCTTGTGCTTCCTTACTGTCGATTCTGCATCTGGGGTTCTTTTGCTTTAGAATGACAGCACTGATAGTGGGTAAAATGATAAAGTTGAGGTCCCAGAAAGATCTTGAGGGGCAAGAGGTAACAGATGATTCTGATAGCACATATTTATTAATTTCTTCAAGAACATTACAAAACCAGCTAGTTTTGGCCTACACCAAGATACAAGCAATGAAGAAACCTGAAGGCAACATGCAACCTACAAGCCATAGTTACAAAATAACAGCAACAAGTAAATACCAGAAGAGGCCAATGCCATTCCAATAGGAACTTAGGTCAATAAATCCCATCACCCTTCCCTGAGACGTTCAGGAAATCACACGAAAGGATTTCAAGAGATGCTAAGAGAGGCTGCATATTATCTACAACAAAAGAACAAGTAGGTAAAATGAACTTAAGTGAGAAGTGCCATTTTGCCTTCAATTGATCAGATTAAATCAGATACTCCTCACCTATGCCATGTAACCTGCAAAACAAATAGAGGGCTCTTAGACTTTGTTTAAATTCAAAGGAATCAAATGGAACTGGTTTACAGCCTTTTCCAGTTTTCAGATCCAAGTACTCTGTAGCTCTATATACCAAGGTAAGATACATGATAATAGTACTACTTCTCTTACTCATCTTTCAAAGATAGAGATAAGTTGTCCATAGACCACAAATACCCACTGTTGAAAGGTTTCACCACTGTACAAGTCCAGATAAACTAAATAGAGGAGTCTCTGGTCCAGGATTCACCTTCAACATTCCCTAGCACATATATGCATCAGAAAATTTCCCTCTTCTGGGGCTCTAGGAAGTTTTGGAACAAGATTCATCTTCGTTGGTGATGTGATGTCAGCCAGATGCCTTTTCTCTAGTTGCCAGAGGTAACAGTCCCACATGTAGCCAGAGGGCGTTGTCAATCCTTCATCTTAAAGTGAGTATCTCCATTTTTATTTATTGTCTTCCCGCCCTGGTGAGCCATTAGTGCTAGTCAGGACTCCCACGTTTCTATTCCACAGCATATGATGCTGTGGCTAGCCCTTAAGTGTGCTTCTGTACAAAATCTGTGATGCTTTTGGGTGACTCCAGAAGTGTTATGTGCCTGGAAAGTCAGGTGTCAATGGTAATCCTTCTTCCTGTAACAGTAAACGCAAGTCCAGTCTCCTGCCTTTTCAAAGTTTCCTCACTGAGGGAATCAGTTAGCTCATGTTGAATGGTTTAAGATTTCAGACCAAAAAAAAAAAAAAAGGATTACAGCCTAAAGTATGAGCTTGATGCAAACAAAGATAGAGTTGTTAATTCAAGTTGTTATCTAAACCTATGACCTCCTTCAAGCACAGCCATTCACGTGCAGATGTAGCAACAGCAAAATTTCTCGAGAACAAGAAGGGCTACTTCACAGTCAGACATCTGTCTGGTCCTGTCACCATTTCTGAGTGCCCACCTGTGGATCCTCGGGTCATGGATAGAAAAGCATCCACTGCATTTTCTCCTCTTCAGAGAGAAGTAAATTGTCACATTTCTCATCAGGAGATCTGTAAATCAGGTATTACCTTTTTACTCCTGACCTATGGACATAGCACAGATAAAACAAGTATTCCAGAACAGACATGTAACTTTAGGAAGGATTGGTCTTCTGAGCAGGGGCAATTCATAAATGGTGGGGTTGCTTTTCTCACTTCTTTCTGAATTACTAGTAATATTCACATTAATATACAGGTGATTTTTTTTTCCCAGCCACATCAGACAATGGACTCCAACACTAAGAATTATCTTCAAAGCAGAGGAATGCAGTTAGGTGATGTGAAGCATGTTATTAAAACATTTATATTCAAATAGAACATTACCTTTATGTTAAAGTGTATGACTTGGAGAAATCTTATTCTAAAAAGTGCTTGTGTTTTACTTTTTGTCTCATACAGAATGAAGCTTTCTGGAAATGTCCAGAGCTCTCACAAAGTACAGAAATTCCAGTTGGATCTTTGGTCCTAGATCTGCTGCTGTCTCTGCTCACCATGAGATGGGAGTAGAGAGTCCCTGCCACAGCATCAGTCTTGGAGGCTTATGTGCTGAATGTCTGAGTATAAGCAATACCTATTCTAAATCCCCTTCTGAATATGAGCAATACAAGATCTAGTTTTCCCTTTAGAAACATACAGATATTTCCCTGATGCTGAAAAAGCAACGTGCCCTACTAATGAGTCTTTTCCTGTGTTAATTATTTAAAAAAGTTTCCATTAAAACAATTCAGTTGACAACTGCAATGTGATGTCTTATGTTGTGACATTCAAATTAAATCTTTTTATTGTAACTGCCAGTAATTTTGATCTTTTCTTTCAGTGTTTCTCCACTAGGAAGGCCATTATTTTTTTTATTTTTAAAAGTTTGTTTAAATGAAAACATGTCAATCCAGATATAGGTTGGTTTGCTCAGCGATAGGGATTAGTACATTAATTTAAGAACCAATGTATTAGTTTAGCAAAAGGAATCCATAAGTGATAGTTCTGAAACTTTCCATTTCAGCTTTAGTGGGTGAACAGCCTTGTTCTATCTCACTAATTTGGCACTGGGGACACAATAGAACACTTTTATCTCGTGCCTCACAAGAAGTACTGGAGTCACAATAGAGTACTTTTATCTTTTGCCTCAAAATGTGCAAGGACATTTTCCTTGGGTTCCACGTACATTGTTTTAAAAAGTGGCTCACTATGGCCTAATAAGCAATGGAAATCTTCCAAACTGGGGAAAAGTGGATGGAAGTGGGTTAAAGGTTTCAGTGACGCTGATGGTGAAAAAAGGGGAAGAAGTAGGTGGACACTCGACCACCTTGAATACCGCTGAGCATGCCCAAAGGGACATGAGCACATATCTACATGTCCTTGGAAAAGAATGAATACATGTGTCAGTGTACTGCATATGCGTGCTTAGCTGTTCAAATGTAGAACCTGAACTCTGAGAGAGTGCACTTGCTTGTCAATTCGCCCATTGCACATTGTGAGGAATAAAGGAATGCCACTTTCTGGCACCGCAGTGGAGTTAGAGAGTTTCCTTCCTGGATTTCAGATGATAGCAGCAATAATCCTTACAAGACCCATCAAAATACAGAAGATGCAGAACTACAACAGTGACACCAGCTCAGTGACCTATCTAACATTTCTTTGTGAGAATCAATACAAATCTAGTAATAAGTGTCATTTATTTCTTGGAATTAGAGCTGTTAGCCTGAATATGTCATTGAAAACAGATAGTACTGCAGGAATGGTGATCTTCTCAAGCTCTTTCTATGGAAGCAACTGCGAGTTTGAGCCAAGCAGGCTACTCACATCTGGATCTGAGGAGCAGAAAATCTTGGTTTCTAGAATTTGTTGTTTTAAATGATCCAGATCGGTGATTTCCAGTCTAAGAAGCGTGGCCAAGATCCAAAACTTCCTGAGAGTTTGGAGGTAGTAACAGGAACCTTCTGAACCTGAAAAGTGAATTTCGTAGCCCGATTTCAGAGGCCACCTGTAGACCATTTTAGATGTCATCCTGCCTGTCACCCTGCAGCCAGCATCACTCTGTGCTTGGGTTTCTAATGCAAAAGAGGCAGGAAGTGAAGAGCTGACTGTTTAGTTAGCCTAGCCAAGACACCATCAATCTCCATAAGGATTCACAAATTAACAAAGCATGAGGCTAAACAATGCAAAGGCACTCTCACAGATGTATGAAAAGGTCAAGTATAGTGGCTGAGGCTGAATTTCTGAGAAACTGGGATAGCAATTTCTGGAAAAAGTCTTGCTAATACACACACATCTGGGATTCATCTCAGTGAGGTCATAGACACAGTAAACAAAGAAAGAAAAATGTAATATGTATCTATATGTGCCCTAGAGATTGCCTGAGAAAAATGATGGGCAAATTTAAAAGCAACAAGGGGAAACTCAGCTGAGCTTTTAGAATTTCCCTGTTAGTTGTGCACCTGTTTTCACCAGTCCCGTGATGATTCCAGGTATTTGGCTGCACTGTTTGTTTGGCCATGTGGAAGCCTAACGCACGTCAAGCAACCTGATTGCATTTCTTAAAAGAAAGCAGGGCCATGGCTGCATCTCCTTGTGCCCTGCTGTTACATTGCATGGGATTACAGGCAGCTCTTTATTATCTGTGACTCATGTCATGACAGGCTAATTGCACAAACGCAGCCAGTGTATTGTATAGTGCACGTGGACTCCTCTCAACACGCCTTTGTTCTGTGCTAGCTGACAGGGCTGCTGGCCCATCTCCTGGGTGGCCAGCATCACAAACAAATACCTTGCTTTTTGCCACAGACTCTGCAGCTGAACTGCTGAATGTAAATGCCTAAATCCCAGTTCCCTATGAGTCAGTGGGGCTGTTGCTACTGATTTTAATGGGGGTCAGGTGCTTGATCACTGCTCGATGCCTGATCCCTACCAGGCAATAGTATACTTATAAATGTTGCTGCTTACCAGCTGTCGTTTTCCAGAAATATCAGTTTTTGCATTACTTTAGCTATTATGTTAGCATTTAGTTTGCATTTTCAGAGCATTTGAGAGCACAGAAATGGATTTCTACTACAGCCAGGATGTCTGGAGTGCTGAGAAAATGAAACATGTCTGGATGGAACAGAAAGAGACTGAATTTATTAACAGGTAACGTGAATTGCCCTTTACGTGGTGGACTATAGCAGGCAAACTGAACTCACAATCACTGGAGTCTGTTATTTTATCAGCAGAGCTGCAAACAGCTTCTGTACTGCTTTCAGGGCTTCTATTCCAATGACCTTCGTGATGTTCTTCAATAAAAGTGGACAAGTACAAAACAGAATTTTTATGTTCCTTCTTAATAAATGATTATATCACTATATAAAAGCTGAGTCATTACGTTCAAATCAAATACATACTTTATATATATATATAATGCTGCCACCTCCTTGTCCTCAGCCCCGCACTGATCAGGAGCTCTGACAGCTTCTGTTTGTGTCTGTGCAGCCTATAGTAGAAGGAGATCTTGCAGAAACAAAGGGCAGCTCATTTCAGTGTTCCACAGCAGTGCCAGGTCATGTGTATGTGCAAACCATCTTAGTCACCTCTAGTCTTTCTCCTTACACATCTGGGAAAACAAGCAAAGGAAAAAGAATTACTCTTGGTCCTTTATTATCACTTAAGCAGAATCTTACAATGAATTCAGAAGGATATCCGCTCATCTTTCAGACATAGGACTATCCAAAAATATTGCCCAATTATCTTCATATGTTTTTTACCTTTTTAGAAACTGTGGTAGTGCTTTGACAAAGCTTCTGTGACTGCTATAAAATATAGATTTATTAGAGACAGGGAAATGAAATATTTAGTGTTTCATTCGCTTTACTAAAAAATCACAACAAGAAGAAAAAAGCAGGCATTTCACAGCCCTAAATTCTCAAAACTCAGACAGAAATAAAGCTCCATGAGAAAATAACGGAAAACTTCAAAAATATTCTGCATGGATTGTCAAAAATTCTGACGCAGCCTACAGGGAGTCACAGGGCCTGTTTTGATGTTGTGCTTCCAAAGAATACCTGTTGATTAAGTTTTCATAAAAGAACTATACCCCTCTGAAAGACATGAGTCATCTCTGGCTTGGTGTAGTGTAGCACACCAGGAAGGCAGGGCTCTGACAGCAGTAGGAAGTAATGAAAGGAGACTGATGTCTGTTGGTGCATCCTAAAGCCTTACCTCTTCTTGCTTGACAGTTTATCACTTGCAGAAGAACAGAGTACCTTGTTAGGGCTTTTCCTATGAAGTCAGCACTCAGGAGCAATGTAGCAGAGCAGCCTTTCCACTCCCCAGCTATTCTCCACGGATGATGGTTCAAGGAGAGCACATGACACCTATCCTACAGCTGCTGGACTCCTGTTGTGACCAAGAGTGGTGAAGCATGACAAAGTTCTTCATTAGGAAGTAGGCAGGAGTGCTTCTAAGGAATGCCATCCTGCTGTTTGGCACTTACTGCTTTGAACCCTTGCAAGGAGGCATGACCGGACAGACAGAACTTTCCTGATGGGACCTCTCTGGTCCAAATACTGTTTCAAATGGGGAGGAGACTCAAACTGACCACAGTGTGTACTGAATCATATGCAGGTGTAACCAAACCCTAGAAATCTGTGTATTCTCACTCTACAGAGCTACAAAAATTATCATTCAATTTTTTCTTACTGTTCTTTTTTTAACAGAAAATTTCATGTGTTTTCCCAACATATATCTATAGAGCACAGAGTCACCTTCACCCCCCATGTTTGAACACCTTCCAGTGTACGACTAATACGTGTCAAGCGTGTTTTATTCCGGAAAGAAGATTATGAGTAATCAAGTGCTTTAGATTGGTGTAGCTTTTATTAATGTTGTATGAAGCGCTTAAAGTTGTCATTGTGACTGTAGGTGAAGGCTGCTATTTATGTGCACATGGGAAGGAATGGTGAAGATAGGCCTTATTCTTACAGTTGAATGTGATAAGGATTGTGATGGTCCTACGTCCTGAGGAGTTCTTTTTGGAATTAGATTGAACCAGAATAACTCTCTTCCACAGTGGTCATCTTCATCTCAGTGGTGAATAAAAACATTAGAAATGTAACTGCCAGTTAATATTAGGCATATATACAGCCCACAGAACTTACCCGAATCAGTACAAATAAGTCAGTGAGCAGAATGAGGGCAACCTTGAACATACCAATATCTTTCAGAAAATTCTAGGAAACTCGTAAAGAACCAATTAGGGACAGACATTCCATCTAGATGTTTTTAAATCCAGTGCACTTCTGTTCTCTCAACAAGCAAACAAAAAGAGAACCAGTCTGCCAGCCACTATTTTCAAGTTCTTTTACCTGTGTGCTAAAATGGTACTTTTTTGGCATTTACCAAATATATACTGCTACCCTCTAACCGCCCCCTCCCCCCCTTCAGAAATTAAGTCTTCATTCCATTCTAATCAAGCAGAGCTTTTGTTATCAATTCCATTCCTGTTTACAGCAAAACGGCTCTGATTCCGTTTGTGGAGATGAACAGGGTTTTCTGATTCAAGGCCTTCTTCTAAAGGAGCACCTCAGCTACCACTAACATCTTGGGAGGAAAAAGCAACACTAATAATCATACAGATTCTGCATTATAAATTTCTCCTTCATTCACCTATTCATGAATGTGGAGTTTTTCAGTATTAAACATTAATCTGTGTTTGCTTTAACTTCACCAGACAAAAAATAGCACACAAACATTCACAAAAAGACAAGCAATTAATCAGCTTTATTAAAAAATAAAGGGAAAACTGAAGCAAGCAAGAAATAAAAATGTGTTCTGGACCATGTTATTTAAAAAGTCCTAAGAGAGCAAAAAAATGTTATTTTGGCAGCAAATCTCAGTGAATTTGAATAGTAAATAAGCTTTAGATAACACTAATTATGAAGATGCTTCAAAAACTATTGCTGCAGCTGTCAAAACACCTTCTGTGGCTCTATTCTGTGAGAAAAATGTTATCAAGCATTTGAAATTGTCCTGGATCCAGCTGGGAAAGTGTTGATTTTTTCTTCATAGTGTCTGGTACGATACTATGTTTTGGCTTTGGGAGAAAAACAATGTTGATAACACAGTGATGTTTTCAGTGTTGTTGAGCACTGCTGCACAGAGCCAAGGATGTTTCAGTTTTTCAGCTTCTCATGCCAGCAAGGGCTCTGGGAAGCACAAGGGGGCTGGAGGGGACACAACCAGTACAGCTGACCTAAGATGGCCAAAGGGATATTCCATAATATATAGCATCATGTGGGGAAATTATAAAACTGAGGGGAGTTAGCTGAGGGGGCAGCCACTGCTTAGGGGCTGGCTGGTCATCAGTGAGTGGCAAGTAATTAAATGTGCATCACTTGTTTCATTAAAATATATATGCATATATATATAGTAATATATGTATAGTTATAGTTCTTGTTAGTATTATTTCTCCCTTCCTTTTCTGTCTTAATAGACGAAACAGAAAGGTCACTGCAAAAACCTCTCTGGGCAATTGGAGGTGATTCTGTATTACATCCATCCAAAGGTTAAAACATCTTTTTGTGCATCTGCTTAAAAGCAGAGTAATGTGTTCAAACCTGTTCTTACAAGTGAATGCCCTCTCCTGATATGGAATACTAACATTTGTGGTTTCTTTCAGTACTCTTTTTCTTACACGTGATTCGGAACGCACAGGTGTTGAGAAACATGAAAGTGAAATCCAAGTATTTCTGGTCTCAAACTTATTTCAGCAGGTGGAAGGTGATCCCACTTCCACCATGTGTGAATTCTGAAACTTTTGAGTTAGATATTCTTAAATAATAAAATACCAATTCTAAAGCTGGAAGTGATACAGCAGCATTTCTCAAAAAATAATGATTTATCAAATGTTATATATTACTGATATTCCTTTGTCATCTATCTGCAGCAAAACTCATTGAACTAACTCATTTTCCTCTACCATTTCCTGCATGGGCTCCTGTCGTGATGTAAAGAGAATAAATACTCTTACCCCAAAGACTCCTGAATAGCAGCAACGTATCCAAAAGAGTCTCTCTTTCTCCAGGCACTCATTCCCAGATGCATCAGAATCTGTGGACTGACATTCTGTAACGCTTAATGAGCTCTGACAAGGGTAAATTTTACTTCTTTTGTTTTCATATCCTACAAAAACATTTTGTTTTTATTAATATTCAGTCCACAGAAAACAATCAGCCACAATAACATTTTTATTTGACTGATACTTGGCTTGGATATTTTCTTATTTGCCATGAAACTGATATGTCCAGTAAGTTGTTGTGTACAAAGGAATTTAGGAAAAAGGGATGGAAAAGTTTTCAGTGTTCTTTCTCTTCCAAAGGCTCCTTGGTCAATTTTTCTATTTTATTCTAACCGATGACAATAATAAAATCAAGCTTATCAATAAATTATTTATTATGCTTAAATAAAGCATAATTTGTGGAATGTGAATACATGATACATTAGGGAGCTAGTTATTTAACCACAAGTTGAGTTAAATTAACCACATGTTAATTATTATAAGGCAGCTAACCAAGGATAGCAAGCAGGAAATAGAACTTTCCACACTTCACTTTGAATTTTTTTTTCCTTATACAAAACAAATCAGCTTCTTTCTAATGGAAGCATAAATAGACTCTTGAATGCAGCAACCTCAATGTGCTGCGCTTTCAGGGAAGTTTGTCAGCAGCTGTCTGATCAGCTCTGATCTTGCTTCCCACTGTAAACATCAAAGATGCCTTTTGTGACTTGCCATAAAAATATGCATCAGGCTCCAGCATGGATTGTTTCTGGTTGTTTGTTATCTTCTATGGACAACAAACTGCAGAAACACTGCCTGTGGAAATGCTAGAAAAGACCCAAAGAAATCCCTTTTGCTTTGCTCCAACAACTCTTCTTTGCCCCTTTTGCTACTGCTACTATAGCTACATCAATTAGTCTTTCAAATCACAGAATCAAAGAACTGTAGGGATTGGAAAGGATCTCTGGAGAGCACCTATTCCAACCACCCTGCTAAAGCAGGTTTCCTTCAGCAGGTTGCGTAGGAAAGTATCCATATGGGTTTTGAGTACCCCCAGAGAAGGAGACTCCACAACCTCTCTGGGCAGCCTGTTCCAGTGCTCTGTCACCCTCCAAGTAAAGAAGTTTTGCATCATGCTCAGATGGAACTAAATTGGCAAATTTCTTGGTGTCTTGAGTGCCAAACTTGAAAAGTTTAATGTTAGACACGTCAGAAACAGTCTATCTGTGTTTTTACACAGACTAGACCGGATCTTTGACAGATCATCACAGTGCAGTGGCTCTGCTCCTTCCGTGTCATATTCAGCGCTCAGTTACACTGGTAATGTTTATGATATTGATTCCTCATCGTTACAGAGTAGGATTAATGCTGATGAGAACAGAACGGTTCCCACAACAGAACGACACTTTTAGAATTTCTGAAAGTGTCAGGGCTTTCTTGGGTTTCTCTTTGGCAAAAAATAATTGCACAGATATTCTTGATTTAAGCAGCAGTCCCAGTCCCCACTGCTGGCATTTGATTCAGCTCCCAGGTAAGTCAATTAGAAACCTAATTTAGCTGGTATCATATCTCTGGTGAAAGGTCTCTTTGCAAATAATTGACTAAGATGTGATAGGTCCTCTCTGTGGACACCAAGAAGATACCAGAGTCCACTATCTACGTATAGAACTTTCAGAGCAATACACAATTAAATATCATTGGTTGTTCTCACAGTAATAGAAAAACTGTCAGCATCACAGTACATCAAAAGCCTTTTAAGATTAATGGTATCTGTACTCCAAATATGCACTCCAAAAATGCTAAAGGCCAGTAAAAAGGGAACTTAAGAAGGGATTATCTTTTTTTCTTAATGCACACTTCTGTGCAGTTCAATTACTGCTGCAACATGATTATCTTGTGGATTAAATAATCATGTTTTTTAAAGAAATGAAATATTATGTATTATGTATTTTTCTGCTAATTTGGTAAAAAAGTGATAACTAGTGAGTTGTGACAGTGACATAAAACATAAGAACATTCCATGCACATGAGTTTGGCCAACTTCATTTGTATTTTTTTATATATATATTTTTATAGAACATATTAAAATTAAGATCCATAAATAAAATTCATTCATTTTAGGTACTACTGAGCACAAGGATACTTAAAATAGACAGAATTCCCATGTAAGGTGGAAGGAATAGCCAGTGCTGGTTTCAGCGGATTAAAAGTCAATGTATCTTTTTGGTACTGTGGTCAACTTAGATAAAGCGATGGGAATCTTTCCCATTACCATTCATGGTATTTTTTCCTGTGATTTTTGATGTTTGGAGTTCCATAATACTGCTGAAACAACTGCAGTTACGTTGTATGAAGGTACTGTAGTTACAATCATTATTTCTGCTTATTGCAAAGAACAGCTCAGAGCATATACTGAATGTGCAGGAAAAATGTAGGCCATAAGAATATTCAAGCTAAGTTTAAGCTACACGGCAATGACAGTTTCTTCTTCATCTATGAAAGAGGATTTCTTTTCATGTATCCATGATGATATTGCACTGCTCACATTTAAAATTCAACAGCTTTTTCTTCTCAAGAAAGAATAAAACTCTCGAATCCTTCTCCAAAATATTAACTAGTAAGGACTGTCTTAAGGTAGACCCAGTCATCTCATGGGAGATGCTGTCTTCTTCAGTTACCAGGTGCTATTTTCCACGTGAAAGGAAACTGGTACCCACATTCAGCATTCTCTCGAAGTTCATTGCTGTAAAGATAAATACGATCAAGCCAGTATACTGCAATTTAAGTATTTTAAACTGATTTCTAATTCATTAAACTATTCTTAAAAATACATTCTATAAACTGACATTTTACATCTCCCCTCTATTTATGCTTCCTATATTAAAGTAATCTCTATACCACCTCTGCTAAGAAAAATCCTTGCCATAAATTGTATGAATGAGGACCCAGATTCACCTATACCTAGGAACTGTGTGCTCCTGTGTGGAGTGTTCCCTTGTGGCCAGAAAGGCCAATGATATATTAGGATGCATTAAAAAGAGTGTGAGTGGCAGGTGGAGGGAGGTGGCTGTCCCCTTCTACTTTGCCCTGGTGAGGCCACATCTGGAGTACTGTGTTCATTGTTCTGTGCTCACCTGTTCAAGCAAGACAGGGAACTTCTGGAGAGAGTCCAGAGCCTGGAGCATCTTGTTTATGAAGAAAGGCTGAGAGACCTGGGACTGTTCAGCCTGGAGAAAAGATGACTGAGAGGGCGTCTTATCAGTGCTCATAAATATCTAGAGGACAGGAGTCAAATGCATGGGACTGGGATCTTTTTGGCAGTTCCCAGCAACAGGACAAAGGACAATGGACACAATCCAAAACACAGGAAGTTCCACCTGAACATGAGAAAGAACTTTTTTACTATGAAGGTGACAGAGCACTGGAACAGGCTGCCCACAGATGTTGTGGAATCTCCTTCTCTGGAGATGAGCAAAACCAGTCTGGACACTTTCCTGTGCAGCTTACTGTAGGAAACCTGCTTTAGCAGGGGGTTGGACTAGCGGTTGTAGGGGTTGGACAATTCTCTACAATTCTGTGATTTTGTTGTTTTTATTCCTCTTCCAGACATTGCCATCTTTTTTTTTTTCATTAGTCTTGCCTGTTAATGACAAAAAAAAAAAAAAAGAGGAATTTAGAAATAAATTGCACTTAAGGACAGTAATTACAGATTATACCATTCAGAAGTCAAATCTAAGCACTTGTTTTAAAAATGATTTAAGAAATGCTGATTGTGAATATGTTATTGTTTCTTACTGGATATGTGGAGAACTGTACCAATTTATTCTCAATTTTTCCTCAAGCATGGAAATCACTTGACTTTAAAAATAGAATTATTGCAATGGTTTGCATTTAATTCCATACTGGAGTTTAAAAAATATTATTCAGCTTGCCAAAATTCTGGCTATTTTTATGTTTAGAGTTATGGTTTCTTTTTTTTTCTTTTTTATTCAGATGGGTTTTTGCTTTATAGCATTTATACTGATCCCTGCAAGTTCTATCCAATTCTTTAAAAGACAGAATTAGTGCACGTCAAGGATTAAGTTTGAATATAAATATTTAACACTCCACTTAAAGGCAACCCAGTTTCTAAAATATCAGTAAAATTCCACATTTGGTCACAGAGTCAGTACCCTTGCATCATGAGCATTTTCAGGTCTAATTCCAGAGAAAACAGGAGAAAAACTAGAAACATTTCTCCACGTATACCCTATAGGAACTAATTTAGGGAATTTCAGAAATACGCAGTAAAAAGGGAAATCATCTTTAAAAAGTTTTGAATTCTGACCAATCCTATGGACTGGGCTTCTATGTCTGACTTAAATTCCATTTTGCAAGTGACTTCTGATCATTTCAAGTACTTAAATATCAAAAAATAATGACACTTGACTGATGCATTACTGTTATCACTTTGTGTTACTAATCTGGTTGGTGGTTAACCAGGAAGACGTCCATTCTGAAAGTGCATCTTTGGTGTTTCACTTTGAGCAGCTAGATTTGGGATTGAAAATTTATCACACAATAACAAATGGAGATAATTGATTCAGAATTTAAAAATAAACATACTGAAGAATGCTGCAAGCCAGGGAATTTATGAAAGCACGTATTGCATTTACAACAGATTTTGAGAAGAATTGCTGACAAGGTCTGCTAAGATACTTGTCTGGGCAGTGTCTGGAGCTGTATCATAGAAGTCAGGCGAGCAGACATCTTTGCAGCCCTCTTCTGGACCTACTCCAACACCTCTGCATTACTCTTGTACTGGGGACCCCAGGTCTGGAAGCAGTACTCCAAATGGTGTCTCATGATGGTAGAGCAGAGGGGGACAATCCCCTCCCTCTCCCTGCTGGACACCCCTCTGTTGATGCAGCCCATGATGCACTTGGCCTGCCAGGCTGCAAGTGCACACTGCTGACTCATGTTCATCTTTTCATTTACCAGAATCCCCACGTCCTTCTTCATAGGGCTCCTCTCAATGAGTCTTTCTCCCAGTAGATAGATCAGTCATTCTCCTATCAAATGTCAGTGGTTTTGGAAGAGCTGATAAATGTTTGCTCTGTACTTTGGATACTTATTTTGCTATAAAAATACTAAGTATTAGAATCAATATTACATGTTTTATTTTTACATGATTTTTTCTTCGCTACATAATTTCAGGAAGGTAATTTATAGGGAAAATCCTAAGTGTAATGGCAGTCACAGTAAAATAAAATAATACAAAAAAAAAAAAAGAAAAAAAAAGAAAAAAAAGAAAAAAAGAGTTGTTTCAGAAGAAAACATAGGGAAATATGTGAGAAGAAGTGGTTTCTTCAAGACTTTTCAGAACATTTCCTAGGAAAGCATATAGTATATTTTAGGAATAAAAGAGTACATGTGAAGACTGAGTAGTGGCAAAGATAATATCATTTTGAAAAGCCCCTCCTTCCTCCTTGAGGAAAAAAACCCCAAGCTTGTGATTCTTTATTCTTCACATAACAATTGTTCCTTTTGTTGTCTTTCCTGCAGCCGTCTTATGTACTCTGCAACTTCCCCAGTCATTTTCACAAATCTGTTTCTGAGTCGGTAGTTCAGGTAAGTTCCTGTCCTCCTCATGTCTCCTGTTGTGTTAGTAACTCAGATAAAGAGCAAATGAGAAAATTGTAGAGTAGGACTAGAAAGCTTTCAGTTCCTGTGTTCTTACTTCTATATTCTTTTCTGTGGTTGAAATTCACTGTTTCCATAGAAAAGCATCATCATTTGTGTATTCATTCCCACTGATCCACTGTAGAATCTGTGTGAACAATGAAAGCCAAATGAATAAAGCTCAACTGAAGATCAAGCTAAGGGTTTATATGTACAGAAACTGAGAAGCAATGTAAGAATGTACAATTTGTCTGGCAGAAATTCACTTTTATCAGATAAATCTTTGAAATGTTGATGCAATTTCAATTAAAAGGAAGCGTCCTATCAACTTAAGTGCAATAAAATGGCAATATTCAGTATGAACTGCTGAGCTTTGGAAGCAGAATCTTTTGATAAGACAGAAAGTTTGAAAAAAAAAAAAACTCTTAGGCAGTAAGCCTTGAACTAGAAGAGGTACTATGTTAATCAGCTGGGATTAGCCCATTAGTAAAATACAACACCGTGGTGTGTGAGTACTTGTCTTGGTGAGCAGTGCTGCGCTGTATTATTCCTGTTATTGACTGGGCAACAGAAGCAGG
Source organism: Gallus gallus (assembly GCF_016699485.2). NCBI lineage: Eukaryota > Metazoa > Chordata > Aves > Galliformes > Phasianidae > Gallus > Gallus gallus. The sequence continues at coordinate 19,963,858 of NC_052572.1, forward strand.
TTATGCAGCCACTAGGATGATCAGTCTTGAAAATACAAATTCATGTGTAACAACAATGCTACTCACACAGACATATCGACTCATTGATGAATTCTGCATATGCTCAGTACTAGGAACAAACTTATGTAGTATAGAAGGAGTATGTGGAATGTTGATCTTCTGTGTTTTCTTCAACTTTCTTCTCATTAATTCTATTTAGATTGGAGGAATCCTTATGCCTCAATTTACCTGGGATCTGAGAAACAAATTTGGACCATAGAAATAAAATTGTTCATTGTCTTCCTTTTCCAGGTGCCACTTCAGATTTGAAAGGCAAGTTTCTCCCAGCAGGGAGGCAGAAGAGATCACACTAGAGATAAAGCATTGAGTTGCCTTGATCCATGGAGGTCTACTGAATTTTGATCTTCCAGCTAGGGGGTCATAACTCTGCACAGTGTTGATGTCATAAGATCACTTAGTATCACTGTTCCAAGAGTATTTAGTCTAAGTAAAAATCAACTTCAGGGAGATGTCTTAGTTTTATGTTTCATACAGGCCCAATGGGCATTCTGCTTCCCTAACTCATCAATACTTTCTGTATGCCTAGGCTTAATGACTAAGCAGCTTCCTGCATCTGGTGGTGCTGAGCCATCTCTTTGATGCATCTTGCTTCAACCTGCCATTTTGTGACTCACTCAAAATAAGCTTGTCCCATAGTCCTGCACTACCATAGGCCTCTAGTGTAGCAGACATTTTTGCAGTGACCCAGGCTGTCTTAAAAAACTGGTCTGATTTCCGCAGTTTATGCTAATATCTGCAATGAAGAGTCATTAGAAGAAATCATTACAAATAAAATAGAGTTGTGTGAATGCACTGAAACTCCAGTTTTATTTAAAAAAATAAAATAAAATACGCAATACATTGTTTATTGATCTGCTCACTGGCATCATCATTCAGAGGTGTTCTGTTTGCCTCATGTTTGGTGAATATTGGAACACGGTGGAAAGATGGCTCAATGAAAATGTGACAAACTACAAGACCATAACAGTGAAGTTCTGAGATGATTTTTTAACTCCAGAATGCAAAAAATTAAATACTTAACTATAACCCCTCATTATCAGAGATATGAGTATCCATAGTTGTCTGTTAGATCTCCATGAATTATTACTTCAAAGATTTATTCATCATTTTTAAATTTTCATTTTATTTTTTTAAGAAGGAATTTTAATAGGTAATCAAAGCAGAGAACAAAAGGCAACGGTCCTGTAATTTAACACCTGGAAATTATACACCATTCTCTGACATATGTGACAACTTCCTGGGTTGCAGCCTGTGGGGTCAAAGCACATCTGTCCTTCGTTTTCAGTGCATTAGTTTCTGTTCAGCTATTCTTTCTTCTCTGTGGATGACCAATTTGCAAAAAAAGTCACTTCTCTGCATTATCCTCTTTTATGTGGGAGTGAATATAAAAATCTAAGTTGTGAATGGAGGAAAGTTGCAGGTTAGAATTTTGTTTTCCTTCTAAGTGAGAACTGTTATTTTCCTGTTTTACTTGTATCAGATGCTGCTGCCCCATGAGCCACAGAAAAGGACTTGATGGGAAAGTTTCTGTTGTTCAGGTTTTGGTGTACATGTACTGCACGTTCTGGAATAGCTTGGCTTTGTCCTGTTTTGTCTATTTCTTGTTTACATAGTTGAGATTACAACCTCAGAATTAGAAATAAAAAATGATAGCAACTGTAACAACCTCAGTAATTACTAAGTAACTTCATTTTAATGCCCCTGAAGGGCACTTCAGTGGTTTTGTATGTAATTATTTGGGGAAAAAAAAATAAAGGCCTCCACCTCTTCTGCTAATATATTGAAAGGGAGAGATTGTTTCTTCAGACATCTTAGCGCAGGCACACCCAAGTTATCTGGTAAATTGCATGGGTGGTGTTTGGACACACAGCATTAAATGCATTGCTAAGATTACAACAGCCATGAAGTTCAAAGGTAATCTGTTAACCCAGGCAGAGGAAAGGCCTTACACTTGAGGAAAAGAATTTGCCATGAATATAATAGAAATGTAAGACTGTGAGGATGTGAGATAGGTCATCTATTCCACCCACCTGTTCAGAGACTGATATTTAGTCATTTCTTGAATCACTTTCACCAGAGAATTATGACAAACTCTCTGTATCATCAAACCAAGTGCTTCTTGCTCTTAAATTGTGCTTAAACAGAAAGGTGGTTACTTTTCCTATAATGTACTGGAAACTGCTGGAAATGATTTCCAGGCATATGAAGAAGAAAGCAGTCATCAGGAATAGTAGTTATCAGGGGTTCACCAAGGGGAAGTTTCTGTAGTGAAATGACTAGTGCGAGGAATAAGGAGGTAACAGTGCATATTGTCTTCCTGTAATTTAGGAAGGCCTTCAACTCTGTCTCACATAAGATTCTCATAAAGAAACTTCTGAATTATGGAACTGGAGGAATTGTCAGTAAGACTGATCAAAAATTGGCTGAACAGCTGGACTCAGAGGATAGTGGTCACTGATGCAAAATCTAGTTAGTTGGGAGGTCAGTAATGGGCAGAGTACTTCAGGGGTTAATACTACATTCAGACTTGTTAAACATATTCATTAACAATGTAGATGATGGGGCAGAGTATACCTTTAGTAAATTCATGGGTGACACAAAACTGTGGTGAGTGGCTAACTTACTAGAGGACTGTGCAGCCATTCGGATGGACCTCAACAGTCTGGGGATGAAGGCTGAGAGGAACATCATGAAGTTCAACAAGTAGAATAGCAGAGTCCTGCTCCTGGGGAAGAACAACCCCAAGCATAAGGACACTGGCTGACACTCAGCTGGAAGGGAGCTCTGCAGAAAAGGGACTCATAGAGGAGTTCTGGAGGGCACCAAGTTGAACACCAGCCAGGTATGTGCCCTTGCTCCTATGAAGGTTAAAGGTATTCTTGGCTGCACGGAGCAAAATCTCATCAGTAGGTCAAGAGAGGTGATTATTTCCCCCCATTCTGTACTGTTGTGAGCACACCTGGAGTACTGTGTCCAGTTCTGGACCTCCAGTACAAGAGAGACATGGATATACTAGGAGGAGTCCAGTGAAGGACAATCAAGATGATCATAAGACTATGAGGAGAGTCTGAGAGCTAGGATTGATCAGCCTGGAGGAAGGTCGGTAAGGATCTGATTAATGTGTATAAAAGCCTGAACAGAGGATGTGGGTGCAAAAAGGATGGAGCCAGACTCTTTTCAGTTGTGCCCAGTGTCAAAACAAGAGGCTATGGGCATAAACTGGAACACCAGAACTTCCCTCTGAACAACATGTAGCACTGCTGTGATATGAGTGACGGAGCAGTGGCAGAGGTTACCCAGAGAGTCTGTGGAGTTTCCTACTTGGACACCTTCAAAAGCCACATGCAGGTGACCCGGGGCACCCTGCTCTGGGTGTGGAGGGGGTTGAACTAGATGACATCCAGAGGTCCTTAACCGTGCTGTGATTCTGGAAATTACTTATCCAGATCTTCAAGGACATGTAGAGCAATTAGTTGCCACCACCTCCAATTCCTTCACATTTGTCTTTCTGGAATAAACAAGACCAGTTTTTCAAGCCTTTTCTCTGAAATCACCATCTTTCAAGTAACCGATACACTACATGCCACTCCTCTGAACACTATTTCCCTCCATATTTTCTTAATTCCTGCTGTCTGTAACTTGAAGTGCTGTTCCAGACGAGGCCTTGATACTGCTGTGAAAACCAAAGCTGTTACATTCTGTTCTTCCACATGTTACCGTTTACGAACACATCCAACATCCATTGTGCTGCTTTTGCAAGAGCGTGACACTGTATTGTATTAGTCTTACTCAAAGAATAAACCAGGGGAATTTTCAAAGCGCTAGTATTACATCCTGGAGTACATCATTTCCATATCTGATTTCTCATTTGTAAGTCTAATATTGTTGTTATCATATTTAATCTTCTTGATGTATTAATTCTTGAAAATTGTGACTTTCTTCCACATGCTCAATTCAGCAACTGGCTGCTTGTGCCAGATGCTCTTTCAGTCTACTGTGAGAAGCAGTATGGGTCCAAGTTTCTCAAATGCAGACAAAGCTTCTCTTAGAGGTTACATTCTGGAGGTAATCAGAATACTATATATACTTGAGTATATTTTGGACTGTTCCTTCTTTTTTAATATCACGTTATAAAGAAAGAAAGGAAGAATGTAATTTTTGAACATAATTAGGATTGGGAAAAAAATACATCTCGTGGATTGACTATTGTAAAGTACTCTACAGCATATTGTTATAAGCAAGTCCAAAGGTGCTAAAATGAAAATCTCACAAGTCTTTTTGCCATGGTACTGCACACTGACAATCTACATGCATTAAAATTCCAACACAAAAATGTTCTACAATATTTTGTGGCAAAAATACCAAAGGTATGAATGTCTGTTATTGCTAATACTGTGTGCTAATGATGCAGAAATATATAGAAAGCTCCAGGATGACTTCTAAGGACAGATAAAGAGATCATCCTGTTTTTGCAAGGCAGTATAGGTGTGAATATGGGATATAATCATTAGACTAAGCTACAGTGCAGATACTTTCACACAAAAAACATTTTCACAAGCGGTATGGCATAGTAGATTTGCTTCTGATCAAAATGTTGTATTGGGCTGCAGAAGGTTGTAAGTAGTGCATTTTTTCATTCAGATGAAAAGTCTAGCTGTTTTACTACAGAGCCTCTGAGATTTCTGTTTAAGTTCTGAAGAGTGGAGAGACAGGATAAAAGAGGAGGATGAAGGCTAAATATCCATAGTGTAGCTGTTCTGGATTTACCTGTTGGCAGCAGGAGGCTTGGGAGGAGACGTAGGCTCATCTGCCTTTGCTCATGATTTTTCTGAAGTAGTTTGCTATCTTGCAGGAATTCTGCTTGCATTCCATACAATCAATAGAAAAGCACAATGAAATATGTCCCGACACATAGCTTCCTTGGGCTGGACATTCGGCAGCAACATATGGAATGAAAAACAGAAGATGTAATGCATGAATCAGAGCTACAATGATCACATCACTGTCTACTGCAACAAGCGTGTTGAGCTTTATTATTTCTCAGCGCTTCTATCAATCTGTGACTTTTGAACTAGTGAGCTTTTTCAGACTGCTGTAAGATATTGTATACTATGATTAATTTGGGCAGTGTACACAAGTAGTATGAATATAAAAAAAGCAAAGATGTTGTCACTGAGTTTGCAGATGCAGAGCATGAGTGAAGGTCATTGCAATAGAGCAAGCTGAGCTTTTCCCAAATGAACACTCTTTTTCCCATGCCTTCTTCCTTGAAGAGCCCAGCATACATTCTTATCCTTCTTCACTTTTTTATTCTTAATCTGGTATCTAGCAATGCCCTATTTTTCTGCATGCAGATGGTTTTTAGATGTGCAGCTCATATTGCAATAATAAAGCAGTAAGTGAAATTAGTTTAATCTAGGTATATGCATTTGTTTTAGGGGTAAATGTAAACAATTTGTCTTCTCCATTTTTCTGGCTGACCTTCCAAACTGATTGAAATGTACCAAAGCTTCCACATGCAGAGTGATGTTCTTGATAATATTAGAGGTCTGTGAGCCTCACATTTTCTTATTTTCTTTGGCCTGATTATGCACCCATATGGCAGCCTTATGATTTTTCTGAGGCAAGATCGAGAATTACCTTAAGAAACCACATGGAAATAAGCTAATAAAAGAAAAAAAAAATCAAAAACATGCAAACAGACTATGTGCAGATGAGACTTTTGGGAAATCTGTCCTTTTTGAAGAGCATATAGAGAAGGAATAAGAAAAGCCACATCAGGAATTATCAGAGCGCTGTGGGATGACACCAATGACCAACGGAGGAATTACAGACTTCTGCTTAAATTTGTTCTGTTAGCAAAACACTGCTGAAGAACATTTTGTCATGATGGTATGAATGTCTGTATCTCACCAACAGCTCTATGTAAGGTGTGCAAGTGACATATGACGAGTATGTTTGAGTTTTATAACTACAGCGTCTGCATCAGGATTCTCCACTACAGAGACATTACTATTATGCCAGGGTGAATTTGCTTAAACAAAAAAGCTAACATAAATGTTCCCCCCCCCCCCCCCCCCCCCTTAATATTTAACTAGTAAGCAATAATATAAAAAGTATTATTATTCAAATAACACATCAGCTGCATTTGGGAAGATAACTAGCAGAATTTTTCAGAAGGAATTTAATACACTGGATTTTAGAGAGCAGTTGAGGAAGACATAAGAACAATTATGAAGATTTTGAGTGATTTTTTTGAACACTTGAACTCCCAGGTAAGGCTATGTAAAGTTTTCAGTAGAGCAAAATTTATCATCAGATGTTGTTACATGAAAATCAGATTTTTATATTTCATTATACATCAAATGGAGAATGGATTAATATATTTTATCTCTACAAATATGGCAGTTCTCTTCTTTTTATCACTTTCTGATAGTATAGCACAGTGCTATTATTCATAAAGTCCCATGTCTAGCAGGAGGGTAGTTTTAAATAATGATACAATCCATGTAGTAAAAACTGCACAAAACCAACAGTATAAAACTTCAGTGCAAATTCCTGATGTGCCATGGAGTACGGTGAGTAGAAGAAAAAAATTAGTTTTTAATTCAGTGTCAGCCTTTGTCTAATTTTTACAAAGGTCTAAAACATCCGTTGCATCTTCATTTAATTCTAAAAACACCTATAGGTTAAAAAGAACATGCATATCCTTAGCTCTGTTGTAATCAGAAGAGGCCTTCTCAAATACATCATATTACTTGTATCAGATAATTTTCATAGAATCACAGAATGGCTTGGGTTGCAGGGAACCTTGAAGATCATTTAGTTCCGACTCCCCTGCCATGGGCAGGGCTGCCACTCACCAGATCAGACTGCCTAGGAACCCAACAAGCTTGGTCCTGAATGCCTCCAGGGATGCGACATTCACAGCTTCTCTGGGCAGCCTGTGCCTGTGCCCCATCACCCTCGTAGTGAAGAATTTGTTCCTAACATATAGCCTAAACCTCTTCTCTTTTGAGTCTGTTTCCCCTTGTCCTATCACTATAAACCTGCATAAAAAATCAGTCCCCCTCTTGCCTGCAAGCTTCTTTCAGGTATTGGAAGATTACAATGAGGTCTCCCCAGAGCCTTCTCTTCTCCAAGTGAAACAATCCCAACTCCCTTTCATCATAGGAGAGGTACTCCAGCACCCTGATTATCTTTGCACCCCTTTTCTGGAGCTACTCCAACAGCTGCACATCCTTCTTGAGCCGGGGGCCCCAGGCCTGGACACAGTACTCCAGATGGGGCCTCACAAGGGCAGAGCAGAGAGGGATAATCCCCTCCTTCTCCAGGCTGGCCACCCCTCTGTTGATGCAACCCAGGATACCGTTGGCCTTCCAGGCTGCAAATGCATACTGCTGACTCTCATCCTGTTTTTTGCCCACTAGGACCCCCAAGTCCTGGGCAGGGCTGCTCACAAAGAGTTCATTTCCCTGTTCATACTTATATCTAGGATTTCCCTGACCCACTGGCCGTACTGAACCCCATTAGGTTCTCATGGGTGTCCAAGCGGATGGCATCCCTTTCTTCTATTGTATTGACTGCACCACTCAGCATCACTATTTTTCAATGCAATATTACTTTGTATTTGTAAATAGTGTAAATTAAATTGACTCTGAACAAACTAAAAAGTCAAAATAAATTCTTACTGCCTTTAGTATCATAATTCCAGCATAACCGTATCGAGTAATGCTTTCCATGGAGAATGTGACTCAAGATTTAAATTTCTCATATAAAAAATGAGGGGCAAGAGTAAGTTTTTAAAACTTATAAAGCATTAAGGAAAAAAACAGCTCTATATTTTTATTTATCTTGTTGGTTTTTTTTTCATTAGCAGTTCACCAAAAGGGTGTTCTACACCAGAACAGATGCCAACACAAATTGCAACCAAGCAACCAAGTTTGTGCAAGACAGTTACTGCTGTTTAACCTTTTGCCAGTTCCTCTCTGGCTCTGTTCCGTGTGCACTTGTATACATGCTTTCTGAAGGCCTGCAGGGGCCAAAAGTCATGAATGCCAAGCGGGTTGCTCTGGTTTCAGTGCAGGTCTGAAAGTGGAGACAGGGAAGCTGTGGGCTCAGAGGCTGAGGGGCCGTGGCCTGCGGCTCTCAGTAAGGTGTCAGCCCTCGTTAGGCATTACCGTCTGGAGTGTGGATTGGGGGGATTATTTTTAATAGATGGGCTTTGCTGGGGAAAGAAGAGGCTGTGTGCTAAGGGGTATTTATTGTGATGCTGCTCAAGGTGACCAGAAAGCTGTGCGGGAAGGGCAATGTTAATCCACCGTGGCTTTGCAGCAATTGGAACCACAAGGAGAAACCCAGGAGACGGCGTCTCCACTTCGTTTGGCATCATGGTCACTGCTCTGAAACGACGAACGCGCACTGTGCTTTGTTCCACAACGAGACAGAGCACCGGGCAGCGGTGGGGCGGGGACAGAGGGATGCTGCTGTCAGCGCGGCCTTACTCAGCTTCGAGAGCTGCAGTCAGGTGGGGGAGCTGCTCCGCAGCATCGTCCTGTAAGCTCCTCCACCTGCCAGCAGCGACCCTGCGAATAGACAGCAGGCGGATAAAGCTATTAGGCTAAAACTTCAGAGCAGCTCAGCCACCATCTGGAGCCACGCAGCCGGGGACAGGTGCGGGAGGCGCAGCCCAGCGGCGCGGCCCGGCCCGGCCCAGCGCACCCCAACTCCCCACACGCGCGGCCCCGCGGCCGCCGGTAAACGAATCGGGCGCCGCCGGGCAGCCCCTCGGCCCCACCTCGGGCGCCCCCGTGCACACAGCCCCAGCACCGCCCTCCTCCGAGGCAGGGGGACGGGCGACTTAACGAAGGCCGCAGCAGCTCTGCCCCCGCCTCCCGTCAGCCGGTCCGCTGTGACGCCGCGGCAAACCGCGCAGGCGCAGCGGTGGCAGGCGCCTGTTGTATCCGGCCGGCGCCTTTTTTCTCTCCCCCCCTCCTCCCTCTCCCCGGCTCTCCTTCCCTCCTCCCCTCCCGCTCTCCCAGAGCCGCTGCGGTCGCTCTCCCGCCGCTGCTGTGCGCGCCTTCCCCGCGCGCCCGCCCGGCAGCGTCTCCGCTCTCCTCGGCTACCCCATGAAGCGATGGCAGCGGCCAACTTCGGCAAGATCCAGATCGGGATCTACGTGGAGATCAAACGCAGCGATGGTCAGCGCGGCGGGGGGCCGGGAGGGGCCGGGCCGGGCCGGCGGCGCGGCTGCCGCCGCGGGGTTGGGCGGGGAGGGGGCCTCGCGCCGGGCCCATTGTGTGCGCGGGGCCGGGGAGGGGCCGGGCCCGGCGCTGCGGTTGTCAGGGGAGCGGCGGCCGCCGGGCACGGGGAGGCTGCGGCAGAACGGGGAGGGGCGGCGGGCGGGGGGCGCGCGGTGGAGGGGGGGGGGGGGCGGTGTGGGGGTTCGGGGGGAGGGGGGCGTGGGTGGGAGGAGAGGAGGAAGGCTCGGGGGGGGGGGCGGCCCTCGGGGATGAGGTTCGGTGATGGAGGCGCCTCGCGCACAGGGAGAACTTCGCGTTCGCTCTGGCGTGGTAACTGTGGTCTCAGAAAATGACAGCGCGGCGTGCGCTGGCATAAATGCCTTTGGACGCTGCCGTCTCCTGATGGAAGGCCTGGTGGTAATATTTCAGATATGATTAAAATATACGGGAAGTGCCTGCTCTTTGTGCCCATGGGTGGCTGCTCCTCTGCTGGGACCCGGTGCTCCTCCTCTCGCTGGCGTCCCCTGGCTGCAGGCTGCGTGGGGCCGGCTGGAAGCCCGTGTGAATTAAGGGTGCTGTGCCACACTGAGGTGCTGGGTCGCGGCCTCTGCTAGGATGGGGAGGCACGTCGCTCGTGCCTTCGGCTCTCTGGTGTGAGTGGGAGTGTGTCATCCATTCCCAGCCTCCGCGAGGTCTGAGACCTCATAGCACAGGGTGGGGTTCTGCTGGCTTCTTCTGGAAGATGTTTTATTTTCTCCAGTGTTCGAGAGCCAGATGTTTTGAAGGGGAGAAGAGCCGGAGGTGGTTGGTGTGGTTTTATGAGGCAGAAATGAGCAGCAAGTCTTTGTGCAGCTTGTCTTTCATCTTTCCCGTCTCCCATAGTACAGTTCAACCCTACCAAAAACAAACAAACAAACAAAAAACCAAAAAAACAAATGCTTGGTGTTAGCTGGACGTGGTATTACACCAAACCCTCAATTTGTGCTTGATGGCTTGTGTTTCATGTGAAGAATCTGATAGGTCCTATAGTTATTTGCATAACTCCTGCAGAGTTCAGAAGGCTTCAGAAAACTTCATCATAGCAACCTGTACAACTGTTTTTCAAGGCCCATGTCCATTTTTCATATGTATTGCTGGCTGTTTTGAATGTCTTCTTGAAGATGAGGCATGGCAGTGCTTCTTTTTTTTCCATACTCTTCAGGTTTCTGCTCACTTCTGAAGCCAGAAGCGTGAACATTAACTCTTGAACACAACAATGCTTAATTTTCATTCCTACTAACAATTCACGAGTTTTGCTGTATCACTTAAATATGAGATGTAATGTGTTAAATACTACCCATCAGTAGCAGAATAGGGGGACGTCATCTCAGCAGTTATTTCCATCATAGCACCCTAGGGTTTTGAGTATTTGCATTAGTGTGGTCCTTGTGTGAGCAGCCACACTGCAGAGTTGTACCAGGGCTAGGAGATCCTGGTTGTTGCAGTATTTGCTTGCTTTCCATTGGGGCTGACAGTGGAGATGTTCATGGGGCTTAGAGAGGAGCGTTTTGAGACACATACTGAAGAACAGATCGCACTAGGTTGCATGTAGATGGTTTTTCTGTTCAGAAGGTAGGCTATTAGCAGACTGGGCTGTGGTTGCCCAGGCAATCAAGATTGATCTAGCTTCTTCTCACAAAGAGAGCGTGCCTCTGCCAGTGCTGTTGTTCTTACTGGCTGTCTCATTCATTGTTGCCAGTATTTTTTTTCCTGATACAATGTATTAATTGCATTAATTTAGCAGATTTTTGAATATGATAGTTTTCTGCAGGATTAGGGAGTTCAAATGACTGTCGGATGATCTGTGACCTCAGAAGTATCAGAAAATGCATGGTTGGGATGAAGAGATGTGAAGTATGATCTTCTTCAGTAACAGTGAGGTACCTGGACCTGCCAAACCCAGAACTGCGTTCCAGGTAGCGTCAGGGCCTGATATCATACAAGCTACCCAAGCCTGAAGGAACAGTTAAAACTCCTACAGAAATTTTCTGAGGAAGCATTACATTGGTCAGTCTGGGTGTTTTTCCCCACACTGTCTTGTCTGAAGGAACTCCTTTTCCTTAAAACTAAATTTACATTTCAGAGATAAATATAAGTCATTAAAATTTCTTCATGTTTATTTGCTGAATAAAGTGTTGGGTTTTTTTTGTAATGGGATTATTTTAAAAAGTATATGTATTTTTCCCCATCTTTCCATCAGTTACACTGAGTGCTTTTTAGAATCCAGATAATGCTTTATTAATTCCAGATAACTCTATTTTTTCTCTGAATAATAATAAGAGCTAAGAGTATACCTTGCTTTTTTTTTTTTTTTTTGTAAAAACATCACAGTTAAAAGTTATCCTTGTTCACTGCCACAATATTGCAAGGAATTTATGAACATACAAAACACAGTAAATGTGAGAATGAGACCAGAACCTTCTAGAAAGAAAAATTACGTATTGTCTTTTTGAAAAGCTCTAATTAGTTTTAAGTGTTTCACAAGAGATTTCTTATATGTCTGAATAGAAAATAGATGTACAAATGGAAGGCATTATTGGAACTTATGGCCAAAAATGCATGAAAACCAGTATTTGGATAAAACCCAGCATTTTCAAGAACTGACGCTACAGAACTGCTTGCTGTGTATCTGTTTTTTCTCAGTTGGATAAACACTGATATAAGAGTTGTCTAGAGTTACAGATAATATTTCCAGTTGCAATTGCATGGGATAACTTGTTATGTTCATATAATGTAAGACATATCAAGTCGTCAGCTATTTGAGCTTTTTATAGTCACTTCTGATACTGAAATTTATTACATATTTCAGTATAATTTATAGATGTTACTTGAAATATGCTTTGGAAATGGGAGAGAGCTTGTTCATTTTAGCTTGTGAACTGCCGGCAATAACTGTGGTTCCAGTCATGAAAAATTTGCTTATCACTCTGAAGAGCTGGACTGTGGACTGTATGGGTGTTTTTCCCTGTCCAGAGGTGCTTCTTTTTGAGGTCTAAACACCAGACCTTTGTCTGGTGATGTATTCCCCTTGCTTAAAAAAAAAAAAATAACCCACTGTTTTGCAAGTGAACTTACACCCGTATCCTCACTTCTTATGCATTATCCACATTATCTTCTGCAAACATCTATAAATGATATGGAGAAAGAATAACTTGCAATTATTTTTTTTTCCTTAAGTTCTGTCTTTTGATGAAATAGGATAAGTCTATTTTATGCCCTGCAGATCTTTGGAAAGCTGATTGGTATTTTTCATTTACTTTTCCAGTCCGATTGTGTTCTGTCTGTTTCTTCCTCAGGCTGTTCCTATTCTTTCTTGTCTCTGCAAATCTGAAATACTACCTAGAAGAACAGAGGAATGAATTATGTAATTGCTAATTTGAAAAGGGGGGAGGATACAGTGGTGTTCTCACAGTGTCGGAAGTAATGTGGCAAAGGAGAAGAGAAAGGACCTTCTTGTAAGGGAAGAGTAACTGAAGACTGGATAGAAACTCTAGGAAAAGAAAGATGCTGTAAGAAAGACAGATCATGAGCTTGTGTTCTTTTTTTTTTTTTTTTTTTTTTTTTTTATAAAAGCACCAGGAGAACTGTCAGTGTTTGAAAGAGGAAAACTTGAAACTGGGAAAAGAGTAGGAACTAGAAACAGTTGTCATGTGGAACTTATTACTAGAAGACATGAGTGCTGGAAGCATGGCATAACTTTAAGGAGGATGTTGGTATGGATGGTGGGAATATCCAGTTCTGTACTAAAGCCTAGAGAAACACCAAAACCACAGGCAGACATAAAAGGTTGTTTATGTTCTACCTATCTACAGTTTAGATAACCTCTAATGGATGGGAAGCAGGAAGAAATCTTGTCTTTGTGACTGTTATTTTGTAATCATCTGCTTCAGATTTTCTTTCACATGTCTCTGGAGCACCAGACACTGATGACCATGGTCAAAGAAAATCCATTTAGTCCAAAAACCTACTGGCAGCTACTCTGTCCTTAGGCTTGCCAAAACATCATGGCGACTGTTCTGACTTCAAACACAAAGGATACTAAATAAGGGTACAAGCTGTGATTTTTGTTGTTGTTTCTAAAGCCCAATTTCCATTAAACAGGTTTGTCAGTGTCTACACCATCCTCTGTGTTTTGGGTAATCTGGTATGATGATCTTGACATTTATGTGCAGCTCCCAGTAGCAATGACAATTTTATAGCGAGATAGACGGTATAATGCCACTATAAAAATTCAGTTCAGACTTTTTTTACAGTTTTTTGTAAAACAGACCTGTTTTACAGTTTCTAGAAGATAGGTTTAAATGCTAATGTGCTTTTACTCTTTCCTTTGGTGGCATGTATCTGTTATTTCACTGTGATTAAGTCTTTTTTGTTACCACATTTAAATCATTTGACTCAATTACCTAATCCCCATGTAAGCCATGCTGACACAGTGTCTTATTGTCCTTCCCTGGTGGTCAGGTCACACACAGGGCTTCAAGTCCACTATTGTTGGTAGGGCTAGAGGTTCTGACCTTCAGACTTCCTTATCCTGTTCAGGTTCTCATTTTGTTGTACCCAGACGTTCTGGGGATGGTTGCTACTGAAGTGTTGACCAGGAAGATGTGTTACTTTTGCCATGTCATTTTTAAAATCACTCTAAGCATTTGGCTCTTGATATGCAGTATGTGGATTTCCCTTGTAACTTGAAGATTCTCACATATTTATGTAGGTCTTCTATATTTTGTATAAATAGCTCTTGAATGACAGGAGTTGAAATCCTAATCTTCAGAGAACCTTCTCATCTTTTTGTTCTGTGTTTAATACAGAGCAGTATATGGGTGCTTGGATTGTACAGCTTATATTGCATTTTTTTTCCCTCCTTCCCATTATGTTATGGGGGAATCCTATCTTTCATTTCTGTTCAGTATTTATTGTGCTTTCCACCCACTCCCTCTTGTAGCCTGTTGCAGGGTCCCAGTTTTAACCCTGTTTTCTTCTTATGGCCTTATGACCTGGAGTCTTTGTTTTTATACAGTTTCTTGACAACATGGCATCAGGTTTACAGCTTGATGAGGTGGGAAGAGATGATGAATCACTGGAAAGAGGTCATGCCTGAGTGAAAACTACTGCTGTTGCAAAAGTATCTGTATGTGTTATAAAAGATGAATTATCCTTTTGAGTTCTTCTAATGTACGTATTTATTCAAAAACAGTAAAAAAAAAAAAAGTTGAACAGCATGAAGTATTTATAAGAGGAGCCCCTTTCCTGAAGCACAAAATTGAACAGCGTTTTTGTTGGACTGACCTGTGGAATGCACAGTCTAGATTATTATTTATTTTTTTTTGGTGCTTGAGAGTAACAGAATGGAAGAAGTTCATTTCGTTGCTGTATTCTGTATTAAGTTCTTCCTTTGCAGGCATTTATTGCTTACATTATCTAGTGTGATTTATCCTTTCAAACTTTTCTCCCATGGTATTGTTTCTTCTGTAATCTTGCCATCCTTGCCGTACTGTATCTCCGGAATCTTGAGATCAGGAAGAACATCGTAGTGCTGACAATGGTCTGGCAACAAAATAATGTTCACTGTAAATGTACATTACAGAGTAAAAGAATCCAGTGCCTTTTAGATAAGTTTAAGGTTTTTTGTTAGGTTTTCAGAGTTAAGTTAAATTTCCAATGTAATGAAAAGATACTATTAAGTCTGCAGCAAGGGTTCCGAGCAGTCTGAATTTTGCTTAGTAGTGAGAGGGTGCAGTAAACAGACTGTCTGGTCAATCATGATGAATTTTGAAATTTAGTATAGTTTTTGAGATGACGTTTGCTTTTGATAATCAATTTTTCATCATGTCTACATAGTATAGTTAATGTTGTCTGAACACATGTGCTTTCAGTATGTATTTCCAGACTTAGGGTGAAATATTCTGGTGAAAGTGTAATACAGTTTTTGTAATAAAATTTAAGACTTTTAGATACTTATCTAAATTAAGCTTGTTGCAGTGATTTTTTTGACTATGAATGTGATTCCATATCTGTTTAGGCTGGTTAATTCTGGGCTTTTTGTTTATGTGCTGTATCAGCGTTAGTTTTTCATTAAATGTTTAGGGTGGGGGGCGGATAGGGAAATAAAACTATGTAAGTCCAGATGTAAGTTGTCATAAGCTACTATTGGTTATATCTGTAAACCTGTTCATACTGTGTTTGTTCAGACATGTGCTATTTCTTCTTTTTCTGTCCTTGTTCCTTTCTGTAGAACATTCACAGTTGCTATACTCTTGTTTCAGTACTATTTTTTTTTTTAATTTTCACTCCAAGAATTAAAAAGACTATAGCTTGTTATGGTGTTCCAAATATAGAGATAGACAGATGGTTGACATGATTTTCCTACAACTATGACCTCTGCAAAGGGATGCTTTGAATTCTGTAGTAAGTATGTAGCTATGAAATGGTACTATATCTGATACCCTGGAAATGCATTTTGTTCCTATTCTTGAAAGTATCATGATAAACAAGTCAATTGTTCGCTTAGAAAATCCCTAAGCTGTTGATTTAGTAGAAGCTGGTGAAGAATATCTATGCTGGTAAATGCTTTTCTGAAGTAAAACCTCTGTTGGAGGCAGAATATGGGGCTAGTGGTTCTTGTATGTTGCTACTCTTTTCTGTGCCTTATTAATCTCCTCAGGGAAAAATAACCAACATGGATAGGAAGGATGTAAGGAGACTGTTTTGCCATTTCTCTAATGGGGAGTGTTATGCAAAATTAGTTTCGGTGTCTTTTAATTTAATTATTGCTGAATATTTAAAGCTAGATTTTATATCCGTTAGACAGATAGTGATAATGCTATGTAAAGAATTGCACTGGAATTACCTTTTCTAGGAAAGGGAATTAATTTATCAGATATATGCTTTTATTTATGTCTGTGGTGACAGGAATTGTTTACATGAGCAGAGCATACCTAGAAGACTTTTGATTACTATTACAGTTCTTTTATGTTGCTATGAACTGAAGTTAATTTTAGAATTGCTTAGAGGATAGAGTAAGTAGAGGTCTTAGAGATAACCGTATAACTGTGCTTCTAACCAGAACTTTAACTGACATTTTCAAACAGGTAAATTATTATTAAGCTGTTTCTTTTCAGGGCTATTTTTTTTCCTCTGCAGTTTTCTTTATCTGAAGAGTCTCAGAGTCTGATCTTATATTTTAGTCTTTTAAAAGAGTGAGGGGAAATTGTTACTTAAAGGCTTGAATATAATGAGGGAACTTTTTGTTCTTTATTCAAATAATACTGCTTTCAGTGTAGCTTATTGTTTTTACGTATTGGTGTGCTGGCTGCATCAGGCATAAGCAAATTTCAAGTTTCCCATGTTCATAGAGGGAAAAGTCTGCTTGTTCTTTGCCACTCACACTGTACTTGCGACACTGATAATCCTAGGACATTGTAAAATGCAATTGTGAAATCCCAAGCAGAAATAAAATAATGTCAAGTATATAACATATTGCATATAGCTGTAAATGTTTGGCCTTGGTTGCATTATTAGCAATGGGATCATCATGCCTTTCATTTAGAAGGATACTATTCTGCTTTCAAGCTATCATTAATTCCATAGACACTTTGTAGTTAAGTGCAAATTTGAGTTTATCGTGGCTCCCATCAGGCATTGAAAGCTCTCTGCAATCCCATATGTGAGTATTTTCACTGTCTTCTTTTCCTGACAAGCTAGTAGGAATTGCCTTCAGTGGTAGAGCCTACCGAGTAAGTAGGTAAGTAGAGGGAGGCAGAGTGAGAGCTTTGTATAAAGCTTTGTCTTTAGAGGCATACTTAGGCCCTATTTCTGGCTCTGGAAGAGGTAAACAGAAATTAATTCAGTCTGAAAAGCAGATGCACACTTTGATTTCTACAACACTCCAAGTTACTGATTAAATTTTTTATTTTATTTGCATGCTCTTCGTACTGTATGCATGAATTAAACTTCCAAGTTTATCTTGACAGTTTAATGAAATAAGGAATTCTGATAATGATGAAGGGGGTGAATATAAATACCAACCAGATGATTTTTAAGACACAATAAGCTTTCATCAAACCACTGAGAAGAATTAAAATATTACTCAAAGTTCCCTTAATGGTCTGATATTGAAATCCCATAACCTTTCTCAGGTAAGACAAAATGCAGACTTTAGATGTGTAGGAAATGTGAGGCTTCTGCCTTTTAACTGGGGGCAATGTTTGACAGCTCTGAAATAAATTAAGTAATAATAAATATTCATACTTAGTGTAATACTGCAAAATAAGAGAAGGAAAAAAAGCTTTATTTGGTAGGCTAGATCAAAAAAGAAAAATAGTACTGATTGAAAGCATCTGTAAGAAGTATTGCTAGAAATCTTCTGTGTGATGTAAGAAGCTATTGTTTCTATGCAGCTATTGTCAGCTTCAGAGAAAACAAAATCATGAAAAGGAGGTCTCTGCCATTCATTTAAGCAATAAACAAAATGAGGAAGGGGGGAAGGGAGGGAGAAAACTGGCCAAGTCATCTCAGTATTTTGGCAGAAAGTATTCACCACTCTGTTTTAATCTACCACGATCTTAAATTCTGTTGCAGAAAAAAGCTGAAAAACTTCTGCAACCATTAAAATTCAGTGCTGTTCTAAAGAGAAACCTGACTGAATCTGCCTTTGTTCCTACATACTATAACTGTATTGAAACAAAAAGGACTTTGACCTGTAGAAATACACAATTAAAGACTGGAGTGGTAATTTCAGAAGCAGTTTTAAAGGACTTCAAGGAAGCTGTCTGTGAAGTTGTTTTAAGTAACTCCAAGGAATTGCTGACTGTGCAAGAAGATGTCAAATCATGTTTAGTCTTAAAAAATAAATAAAAACACGTATAAGACGACATCGGATGATTCCTACAACTACACTTTGCTATTCTGACAGAAAAAATGCAAATGTCATTACCAGTAACTGAAGGAAAACCTTCACTTACACACAAAAAGAAAAATGAGTTACAGGACAGAAAATACCAGAATGTCATATGTTAATATCTTCTTTATCTTTTGAATGATATTTACAACTCTAATTACTTCCTCAAAACTGAGAATTGCAGAGGGCTCAAATAGGTCATGAGGATAACCAGTGAGAGTTGGAAAACCTTGTGTGAATATTGGAAATCGGTGGTTCTATTTGTTTGTTTTGGTTTGGGCTTTTCTTACAGTTTGGAAAGGAGATTGCTTTGTGAATGTAAGATGCAGTTAGTAAGATTGCTCTATGAAAAGTAAAGGAGAACTTCTTTAGAACAACACTTCAGTGAAATTGGAGAGTTGGACTTTTTTTTTTTTAAAGCTTATTAAGTGTTTCTGTCTTTTTGGAGTGTTGTTTCTCACCTTGAACTAAGCTAACCACTGTGGTAACAAATGTCCCAGTGGAGCACACTGATGATTTGTCTAGCATGCTGGCAGCAGGTGAGGTTATTCATGGAAATCAGGCCAGCCTTGCTGCTGACTGCAGTCTGGTGCCTTTGTCTTTCATAGAATCATAGAATGGCTTGGATTGAAAGGACCCGAAAGATCATCCAGTTCCCCCCCTGCCACTGTCAGGCCCACTAACTCCCAGATTTGGTACTAGACCAGGTTGCCCCAGGGCCCCATCCAACCTCGCCTCGAACAGATCCAGTGATGGAGTGTCCACAGCCTCTCTGGGCAGCCTGTGCCAGCACCGCACCGCTCCCATTAAAAAAAAAAAAATTACCCCTGACACCCAATCTTGAGTTTAAAACCTTATTTTGTCACTGTCTACCCTTGTAAAAAGTTGATTCCCCTCCTTTTTATAATCCCCTTTTAAATATTGGAAAGCTGCAGTGAAGTCTCCTTGCAGCCATCTCTTCTCCAGGCTGAACAAGCCCAGTTCCCTCAGCCTGTCTTCATATGGGAGGTACTCCAGCCCTCTGCTCATCTTTCCTTCATATCCAGAGTTTTATATTTGATATGTTAGAAGTCCAGCTCTGTACAAGTCTTGTCAAATGCCTGCTTATGGACCTACTATTTGTGTGTTTATCGAATACTCTTCTGAAGCAACTTACACTGCCAGACTCATAAATCTCTTGTGGAAGTGAGATCTGGAAATTCACTGCTTGCTGAATAGACAAATGCATTACTGCTTTCATCTGCCTGAAACTTGGAGAGAGTGCTCCTAATTCTAGTGTTTTGGTGAGTTTAGGATTTGGTGAGTAACTGTTTACACTTATTTAATCTTTTCTGGTCATAAAGCTTAACCAAATCTACTTGTAGCCTTTTCCTCACAGGTGAGTGGCCTCAGGTGCCTTGAATTCTGCTTTCTTTGTTCTCTTCATCTTTTAATCTCTCTCTAATTCTGCTGCTTGATTTTTTTGAGTTGTGAAGACCAGTGCAAACAGTAGTTAATGTGGAGACAGACAGGTTTTATTTGTAGTTTCATAGTGACACTTTGTTTTATTCTCTAGGTTCTTGGGGGTAGTCAGTGTTACTGGCTTTTGTTGTTGTTGCAGCTACCTATTGAAACAGTGATTTTAGAAAACTGTTAACTAATATCTTAAGGATTTTTTTACTTGAGTTCTGACTTCTAGTAATGGTTTCAGCACTGTGTACCCAACACTTAGATTTTTCTCTTGATTCCTTCTGTTTTGAAGCTCCTCTATCACCTTTTTGCGCAGTCAGGTTTTTTTTTTTTTTGAGAGTTCCTCACTCTCTGTTGTGGTGTCTAAATTACCCCAAAATCTGCCTTTCCAAACGGTAAGACCTCAGGCTTAGTGTAATTTGGAGTCAGGCTGGAAGATAATATGTAAGTTTTTAGCTAAGGTTTTTGGAAGGCCTGCATTATAAAGAAAAGTGACTCCTTCTCTTGCTCCCCAGAACTATGACACATAGGCTGAGAAAGGGCCTGAACTGTATCATTTTGGCTGTTGTTGCCTGAAGAGCCAGCCCTTCTGCGTTTTAGTAGGCACCAAACTTCCATCTTTTCTTGCATATCCCAGAACATCTGGTGTATGCTCATTTTCTAAAGGCATTGTAGTGAGAGGCTACAGTGCAGTATTTTCTCTATTTTTGTACAGTTGAGAGTGAACCACCATAAAAAATTAAGTAGGTCTAGGGTCTTTAGTCATGCTGCTGCATAGACTGCTGGGATGTACTATACAAGCATTTCAGTTCGTATCAAGGTTGAAGTTTGTCCATCATTTTTTTTCTGAATTTCAGTAGGATGTTTTGTAAAGCTTAAAAATGATGAGGAGAAAGTTTAGTACAAAAGCTGTAGTGTGTTTTAAAAAAGATGTTAATGGTGTACCTAATGATTTCTACTTAGCAGTGTGCCTTCTGGGCTCTGTTTTGGAACTGGCTGGCTGGTTGTTTTTTTTTTTTTCCATCCATTGTAGTTGTTCATTTCTAGTTATAACGCAGAAAGTAACATTGTTCTCAGAAAACTTGATTACTAGGCTGGAATGAAAGTATCAACTCTATGGAGATTTATGTCATGTAGGAAGAATATGAAATACAAAATAAACTGGGGTAAAACATAATGGCACAAAGTAAACATGGATTAACTATAAAGTAGGGGTTCATAAACTGTACATGACAGGGTCTAGTTATCAACAAACAACTGTGGACCACCAGTGTGAAGTGGCAAGGAAGTGAATGGAATTTCAGAATTGCTGTAATTTGGCAGTGAGTGTTGCAGTATGGGGTTCTATGTCGGCTGTTGCACCTCATCTCAGTTGCCAGCTTTGAAAAAGGAGATACTTGGTTTGAAACAAATACAGGTGTCTTGTATGCTGTTCAAGTACAGGTGTCTTTGTACAAGTTATGAAAAAAAGGGTAGTAAATGACTCTGGCCACATGTAATCTAGAAAAAAGTTTATGTATGTTGACAGTGAGGTGGTAGTCCAACTTTCTGGGATGAACAGCAGAGGCACACAGCCTAATAATGTAAAAGTGAAATGTGTTCATATTATTAAAGGGTTTTATATAGGAGTTATGATAGTATGCATTAGACATGATTGGACTGGTGCTTCCTTCCAAGTTTTGTTTCTGTGGCTAAGTTACATGGTAAACATGACTGTTCTCAAAGGTGATAGGTTGACTGGCATGGTACAGTAGAAATAACTGCCTGATAAATATCTAGATATGAGTGCATCTGTTAGCTGTTGTGATGTGATGTTTCTTTATGAATCAAGCAGTGTGAGCAACAAGTCTTCTGTCTCATTCTGACACTGACACATATGGAAGCAATATGGAGCTGTAGCTTCCAAATCCTACATCAGTGAGTTCCTTTTTCAGTCTTTTGTGAAGTGAATGTCATGACAGCCATTGATTTCACTGGCAATGAGAGCTTCTGAAAGTAAATAAAAGCAGGATGTGAAAAGCTAACTAATGTGAAATAACGTGCTTTGAAATGAACCTACAAGAGTGTTGACTCCACACCTGACCTGGACCTGTATTGAAGAGAAGTGAAAAACACAATGCTTTGCTAAATGGGGAAACCACAAACTTGCTTTAAATGTAAAGGGAAGTCTTAGAGATCACCATGGAAGCAGAAAAAACAATAGTGAATTGCAGTGTGAAAAGATTGAAGAAGAAAGAGGTATTGGAGTAACACAAAATTGAGGCAGCAATTGGAGGATGCAGCTCTGGAAATGCATTTGGAGGAGGTGTGGTCATGAAAGCAATTAACTAACTCAGCTAGACTGAGCAAGTAGAACTATAGTTGAGTTGGTTGAAGTGGAAGGAGTTGGTTGAAGGAGGACCAAAAACTTGCTTGTGTTTTGTTGTTCTCTTTGTATTTTGAAGCTAAACTTTAGTGGCATGGTAGCTTTGTGGGTTTTTTTCTTTTCTTCTCCTCATTTGTTTGAGAATTGTCAGTACGATCTGTGACCATCTAGTGCAGGGAGAGACATGACAAGCACTGACAAACTAGTAGGTACTCTGCCACAGTTGATATCACTGGAGACATCTCAACTGGGATTCTGTTTTTCCTTGGAATTTTTCCTGGAAGACTGCAATAGATGTTGCTAGGCAAAGCATTAGTAATTTCTTTTCCTCTCAGAGTTCTCTAAGAGCAGCAAAGTCTTTCCACCACAATTCTCTGCTTTGAGCCAACAGCGCAAGTAAGAGCTTTTTGGACTATAGTAATGCTGTACACACTGCTTGATTTGCAACCTCATGTATAAACATACAATAAACATAGTATTTTTTATATAATTTGGGATGTATATTCTTTTTTAAAAAGAGTGAAAAAAATTCTATTTTTGGCAATTTTAATTTTTGAATATCAAGTGGCAGACAGTGTGAGGAAAACACGCTCAGATGCCTGCAAGTGTGATAACACCATGTTAGCCCTTTGTGAACATGATTAGAAAAGTCATGGCTGTTTCACAGATGGCCACAATAGTCCCTGAAATAATGGGTAGCAGTGGTCATTAAATTGTACTATACCTTTGTATTAATTTATGAAGCATGTACTATTGATGCACTTAAAAAACTTTGCTTAGCTGACCAGATCACTGTCTGAGCTAAAGTAACACATTTGTGTTTCAAAAAAGTGGAAGCTGGAGAGGATGTAACCTAAGCTCTGAGTTTCCTTTACGGAGTATTGGATCCCTTGATGTGACCATAGCCTCAGCAAACTAAAAATAATTGCCTCGTTTTGGCAAATCTTGAACAATTGTTCTATAGTGGTAGGCTGTTGAGAGTCTTGCTGCTGTTTTGGGAGGGAGGAATGAGAAATCTCTAGAAATTATTAAGTTTTCCTTTCTATAGCCTGATTGAGAGTGTGTACTTAGTTGTAACTTTTAGATAGCTAAGATTTCTAAAGCTTTCTGAACTTCTGCGTAAGAAGTACAAATGCTGTTTCATTTTAGGCCAGTTTGCCTTAGTTATTTGGAAGGGTTGGGAAGGCTGTGGCCTTTCTCCAGCCTTATTTCTTGAGGTACTTGAGAGAGCAAAGAATGGTTTGAGTTATGTGCTGACCAATGCCTTAGCACAGGCTGTAATTTAGAAAATGCCAGCTCATGTTTACAGCTGGTAACTTGAGTTTCTGAAAAGTAACAGGAGTATGAAAAGGATATGAATTTAGTATTGTAATTGATCACTGCTTCAGAGTTGTGGCAGTTTCAGGAAGTTTTGCAGATAGAAAATGCTGAGTTTTCTCACAGGGGTAAGGATCTAAATATAGTTTGGTGTTTGCTACGAAGCTGTAGCTGGTATTGCTACCTATAGTGAGGATTTGTTAAAATATTTGATTTACCTAACATTTTTTTCTGCATCCAGTGATTATTGCAATACGAGTGTTTTGTTATTTCTGCAGATATTTTTTGCTTGCTTTACTTCTTCTGAGTCGAGAGTTGATGTTTTTCACTTGTAATGATAAGGGTGAGGATATTGTAATGTGCATTTTGTGGCTTCATATACGTTTTCTCTTACCCTTGTACTTGCTGTGTTATTTTCTGTGTGCTCTAGCTTTTCAGTCTGACACAACTTATTTACACAGATAACACCCTTTTCAAGTAACTTACAGTTTTGAATTCAGTAGCAGTGTAACTATGTCCCACAGAAGTGTTCTGCCCGTGGTGTGAATTCTAATCATAGAATCATTAAGATTTGGAGAAGATCTCTAGAACTATCTCATCCAACTGTCAACCCATCACCATCATGCCCATGAAATCATGTCCCTCACTGCCACAGCTGCCTTTTTCTTGAACACTTCCAGGGATGGTGACTCCACCACATCCCTGGACAGCCTGTTTGAATGCATTTCCATTCTTTCATAGAAGAAATTTTCCCTCCGTATGCAACCTAAATCTCCCTGGCAAAACTGAAGACCACTTCCTCTCATCCTATCACTAGTTATCTGAAGGGAGGCTGTGGTGAAGTGCGAGTTAGCCTCTTCTCCCAGATAATTGTAAAGAGCAATGAAGTCTTCCCTGAGCCTCCTCTTCTCCAGACTAAATAATCCCATCTCCCTCAGCCGTTCCTCTTAAGATCTGTGCTCCAGACCCCTCAACAGCTTTGCTGCCTTTCTCTGGACATGCTCCAGGGCCTCTGTTGTAGTAAGGGACGCAAAACTGAACACAATAGTTGAGTTGGGGACACACCAGTGCTGAGTACAAGGTGACAATTACCTCCCTGGTCCTGCTAATTACAGTATTTCTAATACAAGCCAGGATGCCACTGGCCTTTTTGACCACGTGAATACACTGCTGGCTCGTGTTCAGCCAAGTGTTGACCAGCACCCACAGATCCTTTTCCTCCTTGCAGCTTGGCAGCCACTCTACCCCAAGCCTGTAGGAAGGCATGGGGTTGTTGTGGTCCAAGTGCAGGACGTGGCAATTAGTCTTGTTGAAGCTCATACAGTTGGTCTCAGCCCAGTGATGGAGTCTGCTCAGATCCCCTTGTGGGGCCTTCCTACCCTCAGAAGCAGATCAACACTTCTTCCCAGCTCGGTGTCCTCTTTAGACTT
The DNA here is from genome assembly GCF_016699485.2 of Gallus gallus. Lineage (NCBI taxonomy): Eukaryota > Metazoa > Chordata > Aves > Galliformes > Phasianidae > Gallus > Gallus gallus. The sequence continues at coordinate 19,988,656 of NC_052572.1, forward strand.
GCCAAGAATGTACACAGATGTCTCATCCGGATCATCGATAAAGATGGTAACCAGAGTTGGCCTCAGTACTGACTCTTAAGGAACACCAGTGATGACTGGTTGCCACCTGGATTTAACTCAGTTCACCACTGCTCTGGATGGCCTGGCCATCCAGCCAGTTTTTTACCCAGTGAAGAGTGTACCTGTCTAAGTCATGAACCGCCAAACGTGTATAGAGGATCTGGAAATCAAGTGAAGAATCTGTGCATCACCTCTGTTCCTGGACTTTCTTCTTTTGTTTTTAGATGTCTGTGAAGATAGACTTTCTGTAATCACGTGCTTTTTAGTTTATTGTAACATGCATTTATGTTTGCATGAACATGTTTACATTTCAGATTTTCATATCAGCTGTAGAAAATACACCAAAAATGGAAGGCGATCTTGCCTTCAGCCACACTCTGCAGATTGATTTGGCTCCCATGCTTTTAGCATTTGCAGCTTGGTCTTGCTTTATATGCTAGGCGAGGTTTATGCCAGGCTAATTGGTTGCTTGCATTCCTGAATTTCACAGCTGCTGTATTCAGCTGTGTACTAGAAAAATAGAATGGAATACTGTTTGCAGAGAGCAAGAGGCAATTGTAAAGATGTAAATGTGCTTTCTGGCGATTCAGTAACATGTAAACTTTTAATAACATATTAAGAATCTCAAGGAACAAATTGTATGTGTACATTGCCAGTTTAAACATTGTAGTATATACATTTTCTGTTTAAGCCAAGAATATTTGGAAGTTGGACATAACTTTTATTTTTGTTCATGGTGATTTTTTTTTTTTTTTTTTTACTTCAATCCTGACTGTCTTGGCCAGGGAGTGGATGAAGTCTGGCATAGAGATGGAAGACTTATTGTGATTCTTTTGTTATGGCATGTTGGCTTATGGTGTTTGTGAGAGGATTTAGTATTTTCTATTCATTCATCAGCCTACTTTGATCTCTTTCCACTTGCTATGGCAAAGATTAAACCTTTAAAAAAATATTTTAATTATTATTTATTCTGTTTCAAAAATTATAAAAGAGGGAACAGGCAACGTGATGTCTTTGTGATTAATGTAGTGTCACAGATTTCAGCTGCAAACAGAATTTATAAAACCCAGTGACGTGCTAATGAATATTATCATATTTTATACTATGTTTCACTAACGTTATATCTTTCACATATCAGTTTTCCTTTGACAGCTGGGCCATGCCTTTAGACAGAGAACTATATTTACTTAAACTTTTTAGGTCTTGCCATTTCCCTCGCTGATGAAAAGTTTTTGTGTCCTTGCAGTCGCAGCAAGCTGTTCGTAGCAACGGCAGAAATGGCAGCACTAGAGGAAGAAAATTGGGCTGTATTTCTACTCTGCTAACAAATCGGAGAACTCATTAAAACAGTTCTAAAACAGAGTGTTCTTGCAGAAAATTAAGCCACTATGGGATATTTACTAGCTGCAGAAAAATTAACAGCCAAGTACACTGAGAACGTTGCACAAAGAAAATTTGCACAGAAATGTTCATCCACAGAGCATTTACAAAGAAGTACAGGAATTCTTTGCTGAGTGAGTCTGCTTGAGTGCGGTCACCAGCAGAGTTAGGACGTGGTCCTGAGGGCAGGATATACTTGTACAGTGTTGTTTGGGTGTAGAAAAAAGGAGGAACGTCAGTGTGTGGCAAGGAGGGCATGGCTGTGGTTCCTGTTCATGTGCCTGGTTTTTCAAAATCCATGCTGTTGTGCACAGAGGAAAGTGAAAACTGTGCTCTTCATGCACATTGCTTGTTGTATTGAATGAGCATGGTGTAAGCATGGCAGTGTGAGTGTTACCATTTACTTCCCCTCTGTGAGCAACTTAAGCACGAGTATTGCCATGTGAGAATCCAGACATTGCCTTCAGTGTGCATGTGAGTGCTGGGACATGCATGAGAGTGCTGCTCAAGAAGCACAAACAGTGCTTATTCAAAATAAAATATATATATATGGTTCAGAGACATGAAAACTAGCAAACGTTAGAGGAAAAGAACCAAAGAGGGAAAGTTTTTTTTTTTTAATAAATTAACTACTATTCAACATCCTTAAGTGGAGAATTGAATCTTATGCTTATGCTTGGGGCAAGTAGAAGTGCAGAGTTTAGAAGTGGTTATGTAATGTAACGTTCACTGTGAGGTGAGTGCTGCAAATGTGAAAGCACTGCTGCCTGGAGTGCCAGCTGCTGTATGTGTCCCTGCATTTGTTTCGCTTTTGTCTGAGTTGTATTCAGTCCATTCCTCTGAATGCTACATCAGACTGCACAGATTTGCTGGTACCTTCTTACCTCGCAGTACTTCTTTTTTGCCTAGGTTTACCTGGATGTGAATGATTAGACAGCATTTACAACAAAAGAAGTGCTAAAAACATACATCTGTTACTTGTGCTATGAGGTGAGATAACTTGAGGTAGTTTAAGGTTTTTCTTCCTTCCTGTCCCTCAGCAGTCCCTAAAAGGCTTGGAGTGTATAAAAAAAACTTACTTTGGAAGGCTACACAATCATGTCTGAGATAGCTAAACCAGAATTTTGAAACAATATATGGAGGAGAAAGCATGGGTGGATTTGGGGACTGGGAGTTTTAGTAAAGGAGAACTACAAAATTGTTTAGGTTGACAAAGACCTTCAACCATTAACCTGACCTGTGAAGTCCCGTCACTAAAACATGTCCTTAGTGCCATGTCTACAGGTCTCTTAACTATCTCCAGGGATGAGGACTCTGCTGCTTCCCTAAGCAGCCTGTTCCAGTGCTTGCCCAGCCTTTCCATGGAGAAAATCTTCCCAATATCCTCCTCTGCTGCAACTTGAGACCACTTCCTTATGTGATATCACTTTTCACTTCAGAAAAGAAACCGGTACACACCTTGCTGCAGCCTTGTTTCTCATGGTTGTAGGGAACAATGAGGTCTCCCCTCCTTTTTCTCCAGAGAAGACAACCCCAGTTCCCTCAGCTGCCACTGGTAGGTTTTGTTTTCCAGTTCTTTTAGCAGCTTTGTTACTTTTCTCTGAGTGAGTTCCAGCACCTCCACATCCTATTTGTAGCGAGGGGCCGCAAACTAGTTACAGCACTTCTGGTGTGTTCTGTCACACCAGGCTGAGTACAGAGGGACAATCACTTCTCTAGACCTGCTGGCCATACGATTTCTGATGCAGTCTAGGAAACCATTGCCCTCTTGGATACTTTGGTACTTAGCTGGTTTGTGTTTAGCTGGCGGTTGACTGTCATCCCCAGAATGTTTTCTGCTGGGTAACTTTCAAACTGGTCTTCCCCAGTCCTGCATCACTGCATGGGGCTGTTATGACCCAAGAATAGTGCCTGGATTTTAGCCTAGTTGAATGCCATATAGCTGGGTGCAGCCTGTTGGTGCAGCCTAATCAGCTCCTTCCTACACTCCAGCACATGAAATCTTCTGCCCAACTTGGTGTTGTCTGCAGACTTACTCGATGAGGGATTGAGTGAACCCTCAGTCATTGATAAAAATATTAAATAGAATTGGACCTAGTACTGAACTGTAGGAAACACCACTGGTGGCCAGCTACCAACTGGATTTAACTGTTCACTAAGGCTCTTCGAGGCTGGCTTCCCAACCAATTCTTTGTCCAGTAAACAGTACATCTGTCCAAGTCATTAATAGTCATTTTATCAGGAATATGCAAAGTGGAGGAGACCTAAGCAGTGACTGATAGCTAAGGGCTGAGGTGGATTTCATATTTAACAGTGAAAGCTCAGCTTGTTTTGGGAGTGGCACATGGTTCTTTGGCATCTGGAGACTGGCTTGTGGTTGGGTGCAGACAGTAGGTCACTGAAACCATCATTTGACTGTGACAGGCAGGTATGATGTTGGAACAGTGGGTGCACACAAGTTACTGCAGTGTGAGAACGTGGTAAGTGTGAGCTTTTTTTGTGAAAATCACCAGGCTGCTGTTGGCCTTGGATAATTCATTGGGAAGCTGTGTAGATGTACGGTCTTCAACCAAGCTGAGTGTGGCCTAGTATGGGCATCTGTAATGTTCACCAGATGTAGGACTGCATAGGCTGTAAGCCATAGTTAATTTAAAATTGTATGGTTTTGAGGGAATTTGTGGAAGGTTTAAGATGCATCTTTCTGGGTGTGTAAAGCTTTAAGAGGTTGGCATTTATTCTTTTTTTCTTTTGGGGAGTAATATTATTTAGGATTTGTTTTTTACTCTATCATTTGCATTTCCTTCTTAATTCAGCAGAGTAGGGCATTGCTATCGGAGGAGTGGTTGCATTGGACTTTCGTTCTTTAGAAAGCTTGGTTCTTGGTGTTTTTAGGGCAAAGTGTGGATGTGAAATCAATGTGACACTTGGATCTTGATCCTTTTGTGTCAGTGCATGGCTCCTCTGCTTTTGCAATTACTCCTTTCTACCGTATCTAGAAGAAAGGGTAAAATATGACAGAAGTTAGTTTAAAAAAAAAATATATATACGTGTTTAAGAAGGAAAATCTTTATCAATTGAAAGCTTACTGGTTTTATTCTTCTTTATGGGGTCTTACTGGCTTGAGATCTTTCACTGTGTAAGTTACAGTAGTGGTACATTAGCAGTTTATAAAACGAGGATTTCTATTATTGTTACAAGCAACTTAATTTTAGCTGAATTACAGACTGATTGGATGGATGTCAGAATGTAATTTTAGGGCGCTTTACTGCTATGTCAGGACATTTAATGTTGTATCAGCCTAGAAAGGAGGCAGAAAGCTTTTGTGAAGTGCGCCACAGTAAATTCTCTGCTGTGTTGTTGGAAATCTTAACAAAACTTACCATAGAAAAAAGATTTTAAGTGGTGTGGCTTTCAAACAGTATTTTGTTTACTTATCACTGTTTTCCGCTCCTTGAATTTTTTTTCATTGTCCCATTCTGCTAGTAGATTGTATCTAAGCCAACTTTCAGTATGCGACCAGCAATCATTTTTACTTATGCCCCTTTCTGTATTAACCCTCTTCATCCTGCCTCTCAGTGTGCAGGGATTCAAATAAATTCTGGGATTCTCTTTCATCTGCTTATAGGTGATCGTATGTTTCTTTTCTAGGCCGAATTCATCAAGCTATGGTAACGTCCCTGAATGAAGACAATGAAAGTGTAACCGTTGAGTGGATTGAAAATGGAGACACTAAGGGCAAAGAGGTAAACTTAATTATTTTAGAACCTCGTTGTTTTTAAAGAACGTGTAGTCTTCATGAATGTTGCTTTGGAATTTGCAGTAGAAAGGAAGATAAAATACAAAACTTCATGTATTCAATGATTCTTTGGCTACAGACTGTTTTGAATGGGAGCTTTTGGGCAAGCATTGTCTTCTGTTGTATTAAATTTCACTTCCTGATCTCAGCGTCATAACTTTCAAATAGTGCTTTTTATTTATTGATTTTTGAACCCAGCTACAAAGACTGACCTTGTTAACCCCTTTTTACAAATGGAAAAGTCAGATTTTTTGAGAAGGAGAATGACTTGCAGTATAGGCAGGAAACTAGTGGGAGAAGTAGATTAGAATTGCATTTGCTTGTTTTATTGAGGAATTGAACTGCTGCATTATTTATTTACATGACTTATTTTTGGTGTTAGTTTTTCAGACATTCATGCTTTAAGAAACTATGTCTTTCTGTGTCTCAGTTACATTTTGTTGTTCCTTCCTGGAAGTTTTGAACCTGGTTAGTCTGTTCAGGGTGAGATTTGGAGAAGCATCTTAGAAAAAATTACACCTCACCAGTTGGATGAAAACATACAAAACAAAAACATAGGAGAATGTTCTGTGACTTCATTATTTAAGCTCATCCTGGACACAAAGAATCCATACAGTGATTAGATCTTTGAAAGTTCCAGCCTGGGGAAATGGCAGTCTAGAAACAAAAACTATTTAAAGCCTTTAGGAAGTTAAGTTTCAGTGGCTCTGAAAGTTGCTAGTTTTGAGATCTTCTCCTTCCTCCCCCTGCTAAGTTTTATGGCATTTTGAACGAAGAACTCTCTGAAGAAAATAACAGGGTAATATATTTAATATAGTTTCAAGTCGCCTTTTATTTTTTGGGTAGTTGTAATTTGTCTGTTTCTTTTACACTGTCTGGGAAATTTCAAATATCTAAGATGTTTTTTTTATGCTATAAAATACTGTGCAGCATAGAACGCTAAATTTTATGCAGTAGTGCTAGATACTTCTGTTTTAATTTTATCACACTACTGAATTCTGAATATCTGTTCACCACTATTAATTCATCTGTTTTCTTAAAGCTGTCCATTTCAACTAAGAAGACAAGTAACACTTCTGATTTTTTTAGCAAATTTGAAATGAGACATTTCCAGTTATAGAATTGTGGATTACTGTGGGATAAAACCTGTTGTAGAATATTTTTGTTTATTTTAGGATATATTATTGAATATGCTTTGTTTATTCTCAAACATAACAGAAACGGACAAGATGAATTTGTTCTTGAACTCATCAATATTTTTTTTATTATTTTAAATAGATTGACTTGGAGAGCATATTTTCACTTAATCCAGATCTTGCACCTGATGAAGATATTGAACCTAGTCCAGAGACACAGCCACTACCTGCTCCATCAGCCAAAGTAAACAAAATTGTTAAGGTTGGTAAAATCTATTCATGCGATAGTGCAGAACTCATAAATGTGTTATTATGTTTGAATTTTTACATTTGACTTCTGTTCATGGATCTACTTGTTAAATATGTTCCATTTTTTCCTATGGTGAATGAGGTTTTCTAAGAACCCGTTTGTCAGGGAGAGAGTTAGGAACTAACACAGCTAGACATAGCTCAAGGGAAGTACATATAAAAGGAGATTGTTTTGAAACAGTTTGTATAGTTCAAGCAGTCTCAATCCTAGGCTCTTCAGAGATGGATTTGACAATAATCACCTCTCTGTGTTGTATTGCTGATGTTATGCTGGAAGCCTAGATGAGGCTTCAGTTTATGTTTTAAATTATGAGGTGATCAAGTATCAGAGATTTCTGTCTTTATAGGGTCGACGGACTGTCGCACCTGTTAAGAATGACACCCCTGCCAGAGATAATAGAGGTAAATATTGTATCTTTCCATTTCAAGGAAACATAGAATATGGAAATATTTTAACTTGGAGCTTTTTAAAAATTCTTCAATAATTCTGTGTTTCTAATTCTTTATATACTCATGTGACAATGTGGAAGACATGGTACATCATTCCTAGAATTAATCCTGTGTGTATTTAGGAATGGATACTGTATGAACAGTATTTATGTGCAAGTTGGAGCAATGTAGCATCAGGAAAGTTAAGGTGAATAAAATGAAGGTACAAAAATTTGAAGTTCATTAACTGTGATACCTTAAATGATACATGGACTTTTACGAATGAAAACATCATCAGTTTGCTTCAGCTTGATTGTTTCCATGTATTACAAGTAGTGCACTTAAAATTCTTCCAAGTTTTTGGCTCAGTTTTCTAACAGTTGATAGTGAAAAACCTGTAAAACCCGCAAGAGTATAACAGGAGGATAGATGAAATTAAATATTAGATGAGTACAGATACAACACCTTCGTAATATAGAAAGGAGTAGTTATTGCCTATTTTTTTTTCATTTTCATGTCTGTTTTAAACATAACTTACTTGATCTGGTGGTGGTGATCACTCTTCCAAACATTAATTTTGGATCATTAATTCAAACTTGACTCCATTTCATCTGTTTAAACTTGTTTTTCAAGTGGGCTTGCATATCTTTCCAAGAGTTTAGACTCTTTTCAGGTGGACAGTAGAAACCACTTCCTGCCTACTGCCTTTTGTCTTCAGGGATGCAAACCAAATCAGAAATATCATAAGGAGAAAATAGCTTTTCAATTATTATTTTCAAGGTATTATAGTCTAAACGCGTGACATCTAGTTGATGGGCTCTCCTCACATCTATATAAATAGTCATTTGTAGCAAATGCTTTTGTTTGGTATGGAATAACTGCAACTTGCATTTCAGTAGGTACTGTGCATCTTACTATTTGCAGTGTACCTAAGGATTAGTTCTTTGGTTTTGTAATTAAACTTTTCTTGGTATACTGTCTTGTTCAGTGGAATAAATTTATGCTGTAAAGTAGATCTATCATATTTGGAAGTGATCTGGGAGTTTTTCTCTGTTCCTTTTGAATCTGTTTCCACAGTTTTCTCTGTGTTGTACAATATGTTGGCTTTTGGAATGTCATCTCTAAGCTATTAATCAAAACTGTTACCTTCAATTTCATGCTCTTCTGGCAGAGCTCATTACTAGCACGGACAAGAAACTGCCGAGCTGAAGCAGAAGTACTTGAAGCACCTTTTCAACAAACAAAATATTCAACTCTACAGGAGGGGCTTGCATGCTCACTACTCACACTGCATTCACTGGGAAGAGATAACATTGTGTCTTTAGAAAGTGACATTCTTATCACCTATGGAATCAATGCAGAAATTTAGGTAGACATACCCCTTTCAACTAGATCTCAACAAAGTTTATTTCTTCCACTTGTAAGCTGAGTTGCACTTGACTGCCTTTCACTTGTATCCCTTTACTCCTTCAGATACTGTAGGTTCAGTGAGGTGAGACTATTTTTTAATTTCTTCAGAATGTAAAACCATGGGTTTATTTTCTTGCAATATAAATAAAATTACAGCACTAAAGGACCACTTATCTCCAAGTATATTCTTCATTTTATGTTTATAGTAAGTTGTATTAGTTCTGTAGTAGAGTATGTAATAATTTGCGTGGGCAGTGTAGGTATTTTGTTGTGTTGGTGTATCAGAAAAAGTTTCCCATCATGTGAAGGGAAAAAAAAAAAAACCAAACAAAACTGAGTAGGAATTGGAAGAAGGACTCAGAAAAGCACAGGTGCAAATAGAAGAGAGGAAAAAAGGATTGAAAATTAAAGGTGAAGCAAACGGTCAGCTTACATCTCTTGATTGTTAAAGAAATGAGGCAAAATGAGGAAGGTGTACATCACCTTCCCTAGAAGTATTCAAGAAGTGTGTATGTATGGCTGTCAATGGTTTACGGGCTACTTTGGCCCAGTTCCGTGACTGGCAGGGCAGAGGGATTTCAGAAAATCCATGCCTCCACAAAAGGGAGACAGAGGACCCCAAAATAATTAAAAACAGCGGCAATGATCTGAGGAGAAACAAACTAATTTACTAAATACGGTATTGGAATGCAAGATAACACACTATAATACAATATAATTAGAATTGAAGCTAATAAATCAACTATAATGAGAGAAAGAGTATCTGAAAGCTGTAGGCCTTACAGTAGAAGCTGAGGTGATGTGTGTGATCAGGACGAGAGCTGAGGGGAGAAGAGAAGAGAGCATCAGGTGACTTTGGCAGAGTTTATATCTCCTCAGTGACTGCAAAGCCCCCTGGGAATGTAGTTCTTCTTCTCTTCTGGGCAGGTGCCTGGAATTGGAGCATTAACACTTTACCTCCCAGTGCACTACATGATGTTATGATGTGGAATACCGGTAACCAAAAATCGTAAAACCATGACATTCCACCCCTTATTCTACATCACTACATCATGTTTAACGTATACAAACAAATAATAATTAACAAGCATTAAACACACGCATGCACAAACCTATATATATACACATGGAATTACTGACTGCGCTCCCCCAACATCAAATTCCCTTGTGGTATGCTTTGAACATCCCCATTTTTCTGCATCACCCACCAAGTGGACCCAGGTCCTTGGGCAAAAACAGTTCCACGGAGAGGTTTGCCCTGCCCAGAAGCTGGAAAGACCCAAACTGCTTTTCCCAGCACGTTCTTTACATGTACTACAGGGAGACCTTATCTCCCTTGACAGTATGCAGGGAGCTGGTGGGACCATTGCGATTGATGGGTCCTTGAGTGTTGACCAACCAGGTGGCTTCTGCCAAATACTTCTCTCAGTTCTTAAATGTACCGCCACCCATTGCTTTCAACATGGTTTTTAACAACCCATTGTATCGTTCAATTTTACTGGAAGCTGGTGCATGATAGGAGATATGATAAATCCACTGAATGCCTTGATCTTTGGCCCAAGTATTTACTAGAGAATTTTTGAAATGAGTCCCATTATCTGACTCAATTCCTTCTGGGGTGCCATGTAGCCACAGGACTTGTTTCTCCAGACCCAATATGGTGTTTCGGGCGGTAGCATGGGGTACTGCATATGTTTCAAGCCACCCAGTGGTTGTTTCCACCATGGTAAGCACATAACGCTTACCATTGTGAGATCTTGTCAAGATGATATAATTAACCTGCCATGCCTCCCCATATTTATACTTCTGCCATCGCCCTGCCGCCCAGAGAGATTTCATCTTCTTGGCTTGTTTAATTGTGATGCAGGTGTCACAGTCATGAATAACTTGTGCAATTGCATCCATAGTTAAGTCCACCCCTCGGTCTCTAGCCCATTTATATGTTGCATCTCTTCCTTGATGGCCCAAAGTCTCATGGGCCCACCGAGCTAGAAATAATTCACCCTTGTTCTGCCAGTCCAAGTCTATTTGAGCCACCTCAATTTTGGCAGCTCAGTCTGTCTGATGGTTATTTTGTTGTTCTTCTGTAGCCCGACTCTTGGGCATATGAGCATCTACATGACATACTTTTACAATCATATTCTTTATTTGGGCAGCGATGTCTTTGCACAGAGCCCAAATAGGTTTACCCCTTCATTGCCAGTTATTGTGCTCCCACTGCTGTAACCACCCCCATAAGGCATTTGCCACCATCCATGAGTCAGTGTAAAGATAAAGCATTGGCCACATCTCCTGTTCAGCAGCATCTAACGCCAGCTGGACAACTTTTACCTCTGCAAATTGGATTGATTCTCCTTTACCTTCAGTGGCCTCTGCAACTTGTCGTGTGAGGCTCCACACAGCAGCTTTCCATTTGCGATGCTTCCCCACAATACAACACGATCCATCTGTGAAAAGGGCATATTTCTTTTCATTTTCTGGCAGTTCACTGTATGCTGGGGCCTCTTTAGCTCATGATACATCTTCTGCTGGTGTCATTCCAAAGTTTTTGCCTTCAGGCCAGTCCATGATCACCTCTAGGATTCCTGGACAGCTGAGGTTTCCCATCCAATCTTGTTGCGTAATCAACGCAATCTACTTGCTCCAAGTGGCATCAGTAGCATGATTGGTAGAGGGAACCTTTCCCTTGAACATCCAGTTCAACACTGGCAGTCGAGGTGCCAGAATGAGCTGCATTTCAGTACCGACTACTTCGGTAGCAGCACTCAGTGGGGGTGTGACTTCATTCAGGCCACGGTAGTCTACCGTCAGCCTCCATTCTCCACTGGCTTTACGCACTGGCCATATGGGGCTGTTAAAAGGTGAGTGAGTTTTGCTGATCACTCCCTGACTCTCTAGTTGATGAATCAACTTATGAATGGGGAGCAAGGAATCCCTGTTGGTACGGTACTGCTGTCTGTGCACTGTTTTTTTAGCAGTTGGTACCTGTTGCTTTTTTATTCGTAGCAACCCCACAACAGATGGATCTTCTGACAGGCCTGGCAAAAAGGACAGTTGCTTAACACCTTCTGTGTCTACAGCAGCTATTCCAAAGGCCCATCAATACCCCTTGGGATCCTTGAAATATCCCCTTCTGAGGTAATCAATACCAAGTATACAGGGAACCCCTGGGCCAGTCACAATAGGGTGCTTTTGCCAGTCTTTGCCAGTGAGGCTTATTTTGGCCTCCAACACAGTCAACTCTTGGGAAACCCCAGTCACCCCATGAGTATAAATTTATTCTGTCCCTTGGTGATTTGAGGGCATTAGAGTGCACTGTGCACCAGTGTATATTTCTGTGGTTCTGATGTGCCAGGCCATCTAATCTGCACAGTCCAATACACTCTATTAACCCCTGCTGGCTGGGGTCAGGGCCCCTCTGTTTGTTACCTCTGTTGTTCTTACAGCTATTGCCGTGTCCTTCAGCAACTGGAGGAATCACCTTTTTGGAGAAGTTCACCTTGGTGGTTGATCTGTCTTGTAATTCTTTTACCTGTGCTTGAAGTGCAGGAGTGGTTTTTTTATGCCACTTCTTCATATCTTCTCCATGGTCACGTAGGTAACGCCATAAGGCAAAACGTGGTGTAGTCTTACTGTTGTCACTTGCACGAGCAGGTGGACGTCTTCTTTTGATAGCTGAGACGTTGACTGATGCAGGTTGGGAGGAAACCAGTTTGATCAGCCCATCCAGTAGGCTGTTTTGGGAATTCTGGTCCCCATTGGATGTATCTGATACCACTATGGATTCATCAGCATTACGCATAGTAGACAGTTCATTTATTGTATCTTCTTGATTGCTCTCAATTCTATCCAGTTTTTGTAATTTTGTATCCAGCTACTTTTGTAATGGCTGAAACACAAGCTCACAAGATCATTTATAAGGGGTCTTCTTTCCCCTCAGCCATACATAGCAGCAAATGTACTGGCATACCTTTCTGGTGCAGTCTTTGTGAATATACGCCACATACTTGGTGTACACCTGACTCTCTCAGGATCATGCTCTTGGTCTGGCTCACCAGGAATGAAACTGGGGCTATGTAAAGTTTCCACCACAGCGTATTCTCTCAAATAACGGATGCCTTTTTCCATATCACTCCATTTCTTTTTCTCAAGCATCAGATCGTCTTTGAAGGGGTATCTTTTTGTTAAGGTTAACAGCATCCACTTCCAGAGGGTGAGGAACCCATTCTGGCATGTACTGATATCTCTGTCTATGGCTGAGTCCCTAGCAATGCCACCCAGTTGGCGAGCTTCTCTACTATCTAGCCACACACTGTTGACCCCATTGTCCCAGCATCAAAGTAACCAGGTGACAATAGGCTCATCTGGGTGATGTGAAGTCTTTTCTCAGACCACAAATTTCATTCATTTTCAGAGATTCATCAGTAATGGTAACAATGTCTTGCTCACCTCCTACTCTTTCAGGACTCCTTTTTACCCTCCTGGGCGTTGGTGACCGTGATCTTATTGAGTGTCTCAGCTCTCCCTCTGGATGCTCTGGATCTTGGACTGCTCCTCTGGACCTCTTTCCTCCTCTTCTCTTGCAGTGTTTGCTTCCTCTACTTTCTCCTCCTCCTCCTTCTTCTGTTCTAGCTGAGTTGAGATTCATTTCGTTTTCCGTCCTCTTACCGGGGCAACTGACATCAATTGTGGTGCCTCCTGTCGTTGATCACATAGGTCATTTCTGGTACTCTCACTGTCCAGCTCAGCTCGGAGTCTGTTTTGTTCAATTATGAGGTTATTCAGTTCAGATTCGACCGTAACTTGGTGAGCCTGAATTCTGTTTAGTTCAGTCTGGAGACTGAATTTTGCATGCTGGAAGGCATCTTGCTCAGTTTGGAGGACGTCCTGTTCGGACTTGAGGATGTCCCTCTTGGACTGGAGGGCGTCTCGCTTGGACTGGAGAACTTTTCTCTTGGATTGGAGATTCTCTCTCTCAGATTGGAGACTGTCTCTTTCAGCTTGGAGACTCTGTTTCTGGACCTCGAGATTCTCCCTGTCGGCTCTGAGACACTCTCTTTCAGCTTGGAGACTGTTTCTGGACCTGGAGATACTCCCTATCAGCTTTGAGACACTCTTTCAGCACAGAGACTCTGTCTCTCAATTTCAGAAACTCTCTCCCTCTCTGGGATAGTATTGAATAAGGCCTGATAAGCATTAGCCAGGCCGCAAATCATTTGTGCCTCCTCAGATCTGCCTGAACCACAACATCCCTGTCTCAAATATCTGTTTAAGTTCTCAAGGTCTTTCAGGTGTTCAGAAGTAAAGTTCCATGACATCAAAGACGTCCATCTCTCTAAAGTCTCTCCCAAGCCTCTCCACACTCCCTACCACTCAGTATAATCTGGTTATGGGGGAGGCTTCCTCAAAATATGATAAAACCAGATACTGAGTGAAATAAGTAAAATAATGAACAGTACATTCAGGGAGATTAACAACGTGATCAAATGAGCATTCAAAAATTGCATAAAGAATTCAAGGCAGAGACTGGGAGCCTCCTTAAAAATCACAAGTTCTATAAAATTATCAGCTCCCTCTGAAAACAGGTGTAAAAGAGAAAGTGGAATTTTTTTTTTTTTTTTCTCTTTGCAAATGTAAGATAGCAGTGCTCAAAGTTTACAAATATCCGGGAATATTGGCAGTCCGCCTAGACTTTCAATTTCAAGTTTTCAGTGAGAACCTGTGCAAGAGAGCTAAACTCTCCTAACGAAGCTCTCTGAGAGCAGAGAGAGATTCGTTCTAGAAAGCTAAAAAGCAGCTTTTGCGTGCATTCTCCACCAAGAATGTCAACAGTTTACGGGCTGGTTCAGCCCAGTTCCGTGACTGGCAGGGCAGAGGGATTTCACAAAATCCATGCCTCTGCAAAATGGAGACAGGGGATCCCAAAATAATTAAAAACAGCGGCAACTCTGTTGATCTGAGGAGAAACAAACTAATTTACTAAATACGGTATTGGAATGCAAGATAACACACTATAATACAATATAATTAGAATTGAAGCTAATAAATCAACTATAATGAGAGAAAGAGTATCTGAAAGCTGTAGGCCTTACAGTAGAAGTTGAGGTGATGTGTGCGATCAGGACGAGAGCCGAGGGGAGAAGAGAAGAGAGCATCAGGTGACTTTGGCAGAGTTTATATCTCCTCTATGACTGCAAAACCTCCCTGGGAATGTAGTTCTTCTTCTCTTCTGGACAGGTGCCTGGAACTGGAGCATTAATACTTTACCTCCCAGTGCACTACATGATGTTATGATGTGGAATACTGGTAACCAAAAATCGTAAAACCATGACTGAGGGACATGGGTTAGTGGGCAATACTGGTGAATGGTTGGACTAGGTGATCTGAGAGGTTTTTTTCCATCTTAATGATTCTATGCATTATATTCATTAGGATAAAAGTCTATATGCATTAGGATAAAAAAAAATCAGTATACTGACTGTCTTTAATGATGAACTTTCCATGTGTATGTGTGTGTATATCTCACTTCCCTCCAATTCTCAGTAAATTATATCTCAAAAGAGGCCTTGTTTCATCTTAGCATAATAAAAGGATTAATACATTATTATTTAACATCTGGATCAGCTTTTTTCTTTTCTTTTGCAGTGGCTAGTTCTGCACGTGCACGGCCCACTCAGCTTCCTGAACAGTCATCTTCCTCACAACAGAATGGTACTGTTTCAGATATATCTCCAGTTCAAGCTGCAAAAAAGGAATTTGGACCCCCTTGTATGTAAACCGTATCTCAAGGATTCTTTCATCCTGGACATTACATGTAGATTCTCTTGGATTATGTTGCTGTTCATAAAGGACAAATGGTCTGTAGGCTTCCTTATGAAGCTTTTTCAGAGCACAGTGGCTAAACAAATATTCAGTTTTGCCATAGTTGGAATTTGTTTTTCTTTTATCCTCTGTTATCTTTTATCTTCACATCATGAATGTGTGGGTTTTTTATTGTTGGTTTTTGTTTTTGTTTTACATTTGTCTAGACCTTTTTTAATTCAAACCAAGAGATCACATGTACTTGTCCAAATAGTTTTTAAGGATCACTTTCCTTATATTTTTGTTTTTTTTTTTATTACTGTCCCATTTCATTCATTTGTTTGATAAATTTTAGGCACTAAATTGCTGTAATAATCTTGTACTAGCCCTGATTTACTTGAAAAGATAGTAGATATAAATAAATGTGTACTGATTATTGATTAATTGATGTAATTGAAATGTAGTGTAATTACTAAACTCATGCAACACACTGAAAATATTTTAAATTATGTCATTTTCCCCAAGCACGTAGAAAATCTAATTGTGTAAAAGAGGTTGAAAAATTGCAAGAGAAACGTGAAAAAAGAAGGCTACAGCAGCAAGAACTTAGAGAAAAAAGAGCTCAGGTTAGTATTTTTAGCCTAGATTACACTTTTTTTCATTCTTCCATAATTTTTATGAAGTGTGGTAATCCTGGAATTAAATGTCTTTTGTCCTACATACAAATTTGATACATCATTTTGGTGCATATTTGCATTGCTCCAATAACTTATTGTTTAGACAGTTTTCCCACTCTTTTTCTTCCTACACAAATAATTGTGTGCGGTTACTTACCTTTCCGTATGTTATTTCAAAATCAAGTGCTGATGATACCTATTTCTTAAGGGTAATACGTTGATAAAAATCATCAAGCTTGTGGCTTGAGATATTTCAATGTCATGACAAATTGTTCTTTATGATCTTTGATGCTTTGTCGAGTAAGTATTTGAGGCTCAAGTTTGAACAGTGATTTTTTTTTCTTTTTACTTCTTTAAACTTGTCTATGACTTTATAGTTTAGCTTTGCATCATGCAGGCAGCTTGGGAGCAAATTTTTAGAAACTTTTGTAAAAGAGATGAAGTTGCTAATCCTGTGAGGAAAAAGATCTAATAATAATAAATTACCTTCTGTCACAGCAGTGTAAAAGCTTCAGCAAAAGTAGTAGTGTAATCTTGTTGGCAGGCTTGTGAGTATGTGTGAGTCTCTCTAGAGAGCAGTGCTGATCTGCTGCTGACATAAGTACCACCACTGAGTAAATAATTCACCTAATTTACTTCATGCTTTAATAATGTTTCTGAGCTGAACTAAAAGGTCTGATGTTGAATTCATGTTATCTTGTTTTCCTTTGCTTAAACAAATGCAAAACATAACTACGTCTTTATTTGTCAGAAACAAATAATTTTTATTTTATAACTTAAAAATCCTTTGACATGGTACTAAACCTGAAATTCTCTTTTTATTATTTCTGTGAGGACACTGTTCTGCTGAAGTCTTTGACTTCTGGATGAGGAAGATCTAGTTGTCTTGTTGGCCTGTCTGTATCTGTGCTTTCTGGTGCTTTGTGCATTCTGTTGTGAAGTACAGTAATGATTAGGTAACCACTGTCTTCTAGGGGGCATGATTTTTAAGCAGAGTTAGAAGAATAACAAAAAACAAAACCTTTTTTCTGCAATATGTAATAGCCTTTTCAGAATTATAGCAGGAAGTATTTAAGCTACAATACATTTTATATAGACTTACTCTGAGTGATTTTAAGTTCGCTGTAGTTAGGTTAAGATGGTAAAAGCATAGTCAACTTCTGATTACCGGAGCATAGTTTTGTCTGGGATGTGGATCAACTGTTTCACAGATGCATAGATATCAGTTGGCTCTCTTTCATCTTGTTAACCCTGGTGGAGTGCTTTCTGAAAGTGCCTGTGCTACTTCACTTATGTGTGATGAGCCATGCAAAGCTCGGTAAAGTATGTGGACCAGAACTAGCTGAGTATAGCATCAGTAGGATGTCCTGAAACTGTAAAAATTAACAGGAAGGGGTATATAAGTAATTCTGCAGCCTGCTCAGCTTAGATGCTCTGGCTGAACACAAGTTCTTGCATGTCTGTTTGCTGTGCTACTCATGGTTCCAGGTTTGGGGATGGGAGGCCTTGTGTGTCTGGATGTAGCATATTGTGTAACCTGGGAATTGCTTTTACTTCTTGGAGCTTCGAGGAATGTTGGAGTAGTTGACAGTGCATCCACTGTAGGACCACTAGTAGGATCAAACTTTAACCCACTCAGATCTGTTTGGAGCAATCAGAGTACCTGCACTGTTTTGTGAGGCATAATAACATGAATAATAGTCTACTGACTTGTTTGCTGTATAGTCTTATGTCTCAGATTAAGAAGTTTTGACTGTAAATACTAAATGAATAGAAATAATATAACTGTTTTCTTTTATGTTCAGTAAATTAGCTACATCAGTTAATGTGTATTTTTCTTTATAATTAAATACAGAAAGTATTGAAATTTGTCAGTTTTGTGAAAAAATGTGAGAAATTCTCTTGCTTACTTCCATAGGATGTTGATGCTACAAACCCCAACTATGAAATTATGTGTATGATAAGAGATTTCAGGGGAAATTTGGATTATAGACCACTGACAACTGCTGATCCTGTAAGTACGCAGGCAATATGGAAATGTTTTACTCTTCTGTATTTTTAATGTGTTTTTTAATGTTTTCAGTATATTAATGTACTTTTGTCTGTAAATGTGAAAAATAAGCAGCTTAGCATTTATTAGTATTCTTTATAGCATGTGTTTGTTTTTTCTAGATTTTCCTGGGATACTAAGGGATGCACACACAATACCCTTTAGGTTCCCAGGAAAACTTCATTGAGTGTGAAGATTTTTTATTATTTTATATATAACTGAAATATTTGATAATATTTGATTTTTTCAAGCTGATGAGAGCCTTTGATTTGCATTTAAATTGCATTATCAGGTTTTTGTGATCTGTGATCCAAATCAGAGATTGTAACAATTTCCATCAGTAGTTTATCCTGCCTATTACAGCTGGATTTGCTTGCTGTGTTGCAGTATGTACCAGGTACCCAACAGCATCGTATCACTATCTGCAAGTAATTTAGTTACTTTTAATGCATGGTTCTCCCTTTTAGTTTCTTGCAGATACAATCGGCTTTTGCTGTTCATATGACTCACAGTCATTGAAATGTCTCTTCATTTAAAAGTTGGTTAATTAATTCATAACTGAAACTTAGATATAGTTCACTGAAAGATTCTTTCTATTGTAGATTGATGAGCACAGGATATGTGTTTGTGTGCGAAAACGACCACTCAATAGAAAAGGTATGACCTTTCAATATTTTGCAAAATTCTTTCTCTGAAAAGCTTCTTCTGATTGTAGTGTCCGTTGTAGTTAAGAGATCTAAAGTACTGAAAATGAAACTATTAAACTAGATAAAATGTTTGAGGGACCCAGACAATTCATAGATTTATCATAACCTGGATAAAGAGAGGGACAAAAGTAATTTTTGATGAACCTAATGATTAGGTTTCCAAAATGAAATCTTACTTAGCAGGTTGCTATCTTGGTAACAGTCGTTTGCAGTGTTGTTACTTAGAGTAGCAGTGTTATCTGAGATTTTATAGGAGTGTAAACACTGGGGGGGGGGGGGGGGGGGGGGGTTAATAATTAAGTTAATAATATGTACTTTGCTTATTTTATAGAAACTTTAATGAAAGACCTTGATGTAATAACAATTCCTAGCAAAGATGTTGTGATGGTACATGAGCCAAAACAAAAGGTGGATTTAACAAGGTACCTAGAAAACCAAACTTTTCGTTTTGATTATGCCTTTGATGAAACGGCTCCAAATGAAATGGTTTACAGGTATGTCTGTATGCTTCTTTTGTGAATCGTTTTTTTCTTGTTTATTTACTGTCAGTAACTGTGGGCTTACTTTAACCTTTGACCCCTATTCTCTTCATTCCAACTTCTATTCTTTTACCTATATACTTAGAATATAATTCTGCTTATGCTGAAGTGTTCATCTTCAATGTCATCTCCACCTCTGTTGACCTCGCTTCTGTTCTCAGTCTTCCTCCAATCCCTACCTTGCAATACTCTAGCCTGTATTGCCTGCCTTTTCAGCCAGTGGATGTTTTGAACAACTTCATTGCTATCCATCTGTCTGAGCACTATTTTCTTATTAGTTGGTACGTGTGCTGCACCTGAGGCACGAGTCATTGCTACAGGAACTTGGAACAAAAGTGCAGCACCAGCCTCAGATAGCCTGCTGCAAAATATATGACAGTTAATTTACAGAAACAAATCAGATGAGGGTGAAGGAAGAAAAAAAAGAACATTGCTAGATTTTTTCCTACTGCTGGGAATTCTGAGCTAGTTTGTCTGTTGGAAGAAGTTCAGCTGATGTAACACAGATCTCTGGGAGTTAATTCATCTTGCTGAAAGTGCTTTAGCTTCCTGTTTTAAAAAACAGCAGCAACAAAGACAAACGTGTATGCAGCCCCAAGGTATTTGGTTCTCCTTTTCATTTGGTCTTCTGTTCTAGTTCCCCAGTTGGCACAGAACAATGCACAGAATGCTTTGAAAAACCTTATGAGGAGTTGCTATTTGTATTGTACCATTCAGTGATTTGATTAGATACAGTAGCAAGCAAGGTTTGATGGTGTGGTAGGTCCTAATTTTGGTATGCAGTTTAAATACTGTGAAGCTTTTTATGAGAAATATTGATATTAAAAAGGCGTTTCTGAAGATTACTTTCTGAATGTTTGGAGAGTTCTTCGCGTTACCTTGATAAGTTTTAGTACTTATTTTTGGTCCAACAGCTAGGAAGTGAAAGTTAGTGTGGTATCCTGATCGATGCTGTGGGTGGAAAGGAGAAAATACTTAGCAAAAGATTTGTTGAAAGGTGTTGAAAATGAAAACTTGTCTTATTCTTGATAGGAGGAGAAAGATAGCAAAAGGCAAGCCTCTTTGGGATGTTAGTTTTAAAACTTTCATTAGTGTAGCATTAGCACAGTGTGGAGATTGCTCTCTAATGGTTGTCTTCTGGTGACATCTTTTCTTGACACAGATGGCCTGTGGGAGTGCCACCTAGTTGGTAATGTGTGCCCCTTGCAACAGTTTTCCTTCTCCTTAACAACAATTTCCATACTTCTTGTTGTTCCTTATGTATCTTTCTGAGCATACTTTTCAGTTGTGAAAGACATTTTTGGCATATAACATCATCATATTTTTGCATGCAGTTTCTTCTGGGTAATTTTCATTAGTTATAATAATGTTACTATGAGGAAATTTTGAAAGATGTTTGTATTAATATTGAAATGGTATGTCTCTGGCCTAGATAGTAGTACAGGTTTTTTTCTTCTTCAGACGGCATGGTATTGATTATTACTTGAATAATAGCTTGCTTCCAGGTCTCTATCATAATTTAAGAGCAAGATATCATAGTGCACTCTCACAGTGGGGAGGAAAAGTAATGTGGTTACTCCAGTTTTCTTTGGTGTGCTAAAACTACTTTATTTCTATACTAAAAAACATTTTCCAGTTTGTCAGGGAGAAATCTACTACTCCTTTTTTTAGTATTTCTGTGTAAGCTGTATTTGAAGTGTTTTGGACGTCTTAAGCCACAAAACTGAGTTGCAGCTTTTCTTTAATATTAAAAAAACTGCTTACTAGTTTGCATGGGTATGCATTTTGAATATTTAAAGGAGAACCAGAGTTTGTATTTTTGTAAGCTCAGTATTGTAAGTTGAGGTTCTAGGAGAGGGAAAGTTGGACTGTTTTTGGCTTGGTACTAATTGAACCTGTATAATGCTTTATGAAAACTTTTCTAGGCATGATTGTGTTTTGCCTTATTTTAATAAAAATAATGTTAATTTCCTTTTTTACAAATAAAAATAAATTACTTAAAGCTCAACTAAATGGAAATAATGGAGTATGCCTCTTAGGAGGATAGAATCATAGAATTACTCAGGTTGGAAAAGACCTTAAAGATCATCAAATCCAACCACGACCTAACCATACTACCCTAACTCTAACAACCCTCCGCTAAATCATGTCCCTGAGCACCACATCCAAATGGTTTTTAAACACATCCAGGGATGGTGACTCAATCATAGGTTTCTTGAAATTTGTGTTTGGAATATACGGATTGCAAACAGATAAGAAAATATCTGGTTGAGGATGTAGGAAGTACATACTTGGAAGAAACAAGACTGAGGGTGATCAGGTATCATTGCATGTGTTTTTGATGAAAATTAGTGATTCTGTTACGTTTTGTGTAATGCTTGTCTGCTGAATGGGTTGATCTTATATATTTACTCTTGGTAATTTCTTTGTTAATTCCAAAGTAGAACGAAAGGAGCTAGTAAGACCTCAGTGTTTCTATAAGCAATCATTCTGTTTCTGTCACTAACCTTACTTAGTGCAAACACTCTTACCATTATTTTTTTAGTAGACATAACGCTCTGTTGGGTTACCCTTTGCTTTTTCAAGATTTTGTTGAAGTAACTGTGTTAAGCAGCTAGAAGTAGGAGCAGTAACAGTGTGCGTTTTGCTTCTATTCTGATGAACTTAGTTACATCTCTTCTTGAGCCTTTTTTTCAGCATACATAGCTTCTCAAGATATTAAGAATCATAATGTTGTTTTTGCCACATATCTTACAAAGTAAATCATAGAAAAATGGAAAAAAAAATTGAAGACTTTTTACATTGGCAAAGCCTAAGTATTCTTCTGTTTACTGTCCTACTTACATATCTTCTAATGCTGTCTCTCAGAAACTTTAGGGAGCTACAAACTCCATGTAGTAAGCTTTGTTGTGTTGCATTATTAGAACAAGGATTTTTTTTTCCTGAGGGTTTAAAGAAGGATAACATTGTTGTAGAATAAATAGATGCTCTTTAGCTTTTGTATAATTTCTTAAGTGTATTTTAATGTGTTAGAACTCTGCTAGCTTCTTTAGTTCAGGAATTAATTTGGAGATATTCTTTGGCCTCTGAAGGTACAGAACCAGTTTTGTCACTTCTTGCCTTAATGTTTATATTGTCCCTCTGGTAGTGGAATCTGAAAGTATTTATGTTTCTTATGTACTCGTTTTTGTTTCTGTTTTGGTTTTTTTTTTGCATTCTAGGTTTACAGCTCGACCATTGGTAGAGACCATATTTGAAAGGGGAATGGCCACTTGTTTTGCATATGGGCAAACAGGCAGTGGAAAAACCCATGTAAGTATTTCTTCTACATGTCAGCAATGGTCTGATTTTTTATGTACAATGCACTTCACTAAATTCTCTGAATAACAGAGATATAAGTTACAGTTCTGTGATTTTTATCATGTTTATTTTCGTTTTTGATTTTCTTATTTTTTATTTAATATAGACTATGGGTGGTGACTTTTCAGGAAAGAACCAGGATTGTTCAAAAGGAATATATGCACTTGCAGGTGAGACTTTATGGTCTACTGGCTTTTCACAAGCAAGTTGAGATCAATGTGTTGTCTTATATTTTCTACAGTCTTTTGTACAAACAGTGGAGTCTGTATATTTGGTATCACAGTGAGGCTTTGGTAACATCAGAACTTGCTCCTAAATCGGTACTCTTTACATGATCAGGTAAATGTATAAACTGAGTGTTACAAAAATAAAATAATGATTAATTGAGTGTACTACTTGGGGCCTTCAGCATTTTCCATTGTAAACTGGCAGTATGAACTGTAGTGGCTTAAACTTGGCTGACTTATCCTACGTGTTTTATTCTCAAGTGATGAGAAATGCTGGCTATTATGTAATAATGAGTATTAAATGAAAATGTGTAACTAAATTTTGGTTTATTTTGGAAATATATTCACAGCTCGAGATGTCTTTTTAATGCTAAAGAAACCAAACTATAAGAAGTTAGAACTTCAAGTATATGCAACATTTTTTGAGATCTACAGTGGTAAGGTAAGGAAGTACTCTTTCACAGCAAGATTCTGAGATTGTTATGTAATTATTGGGATTTTATCATCTGAATGCTTTATTTCAAATAATTATTTACACTTCTCTTCCAAACATTTTGCTACAGGATTTGAAACAAATGTATTTTAAAATTATTTCCTCTCCCACTGTTCTATTTTTCTCCCCCTTTCCGTAAGGTTTTTGACTTGTTGAACAGGAAGACAAAATTAAGAGTGTTAGAAGATGGCAAACAGCAAGTCCAGGTGGTGGGATTACAGGAACGAGAAGTCAAATGTGTTGAAGATGTTCTTAAGCTTATTGAAATAGGCAACAGCTGCAGGTATCTTCCATAGCTTCCACCAATTTTTCATTGTAAATTAATGAATTGGAACATCTCTTGTTATTTTCTGTCTCTGCATAGTGATGGCTTTTTAATAGGCAGTGGGTTTTCTGAAGATATTGGCTGCAAGGAGTAAGTCTACCTGCCTTTTGTATAAAGGTAGTTTAGAGTTTCTCTGCCTCTTAGAGACATAGAAGAACAGGCTTTTCTACAGTATGTGAACTGCTTGCATTTATGTAACCAGCTTAGTGTCTTAAATTCACATTGTTTGAAATCTGGAATACTGCCAGACTCTTCAGTTCTAAAAGGCCTTTATATGTAGTGACAGAGGTTAAGCGTAAAATTTTATTCTTTGTTAAAATGTAACTTCATTGTTTTTAAAATTAGTCTTTCACGTGGACTGCTGCTTGGTCAGATAACAAATGCCTTTGGCAATTTTACATGTAAGCTCTCTTGCTGTCTGGAATAAATAACTCATTTATTCTTGCTTTTAAGATGAAGGTAAAATACTAAAAATCTTCAACTTCTGGAGAGAGAGATGTAACTGCCATGCACACTGTATTATTAGGATTATATCTCCAGTGTCTATCAGCATGTTAGACATGCTGCCAGTGTGGGTAAGAAGAAACAGGACTCTGCATTGAAAGCATGTAGGTTATTCTGAAAGTAACACCTCTTATTTATTTCCATGGAAACTACAACAGATAGAGAGAGCCCTATAACGCCACTTGATAGAGCAAATTCGCAGCTACAAAACATGTTTTCCAGCATAATCACCACCACTAGTTATGCATTTTTTGCCAGTGATGAACAAGAGCCTACAGGCCGCACTCATAAAAATCTGCATTGCCATCTGGAACATGGCTTGTCTTTCATGTTGCTGTTGCAGCTGCTGAAACATACCACCCACCATCTCACTGTGCTCACATCCACTGTCTGATCTCCAGCAATGTTCAGCAAGAGTCAGTGAATGTCAGACTTTTTTTCCACATGGAGGAATTTGAGGACACACCTTTGCTTCATCTGCACTTCCCTGTTGGATGGCATTTTGTCAGACTGCCCCTGTGCTGCCATCTGTCACATGGCAAAAAAATCCAATGGAATGTTGGTGGAAGGTTCAACTTCTACTGCCATACCACCAACATCAACCCCTGATGGTATTGGCCAGCAGAATAAAACAGGAGGCATTACTTTCAGAACAGCCCTCATACATGTATTAAATATATGTTTAACATGTGTGGTCCTTCACATGTTTGTATGTTCCCCTCTTTTCTCCTTTTGTTCAAAGGACATCTGGTCAGACATCTGCAAATGCACACTCATCTCGAAGCCATGCAGTGTTTCAGATTATTCTCCGAAGGAAAGGGAAATTGCACGGTAAATTTTCTTTGATAGATTTGGCTGGAAATGAAAGAGGAGCTGATACTTCCAGTGCAGACAGACAGACGCGGCTGGAAGGAGCTGAAATTAACAAGAGCCTTTTAGCACTCAAGGTAACTGAAATGTTTCCATTGCATTTGAGTAGATGGAAGCTTTCTACATAAAATAGCAGTGACCATTAAAACAAGTGTTTTTTCAGGCTTTGCTTGTCTACATTGTCTACTGGTGTGACAGGTAAAATAATGCATTGATTTTTTCCTCTGAATGCCTGAAGGAACACCTGGTCATTACCAAACAGAAACATTGCAGAAACTTGTACTATCACTTTTCATGTAGTTTTAAACAGAAACAAACAGAACTACCTTGAATTTTGAAGACTTTTCCAATGTATGTCTAAAATGGAAGAAGATGTGAGGAGAGTTAACTTTGCCACTTAAGTTCTGAAATACTAACTGGAAGTTTTCCTACTCGTCTCAGTATGTTGCCTGTCTGTGTATACATGTATATTTTTAAAATAAAAGCATAAAATGACATTTGTTCACTGCTGTTAATTAATTCACTAAGGAGGAAAACACCACAACAGCAGTATATCAAGAAAGAACTAATGAATGGATTAATTCTTTAACAGTGAGACCTGTTTTTGGCTACTCTCCATACGAAATTAAGTGATACTATTACAGATTTTCATACATCAATCCCGAACTCACCAATAAATGTTGTTTAAATATTCAGATATGTTTTTTTTTTCTTGTGCTTTGCAATGTTCTGAAGAGATTCAGTCTAAATATTTTTTTTTCTGCTTCTAAACAAATTTTGCAAAGCACAGAATTATACCGTGTCATTATGAAACTGCGTGGCACGTTGAAAACTGAAACCAGCAATTCCAAAGCTGTGGCCTGTTTTGATGTAGAATCAAAATAAATAGTGCAGGTAGCATTGTGTTGATTTTATCACTTTTTTTTTTCCAACTGTGATTGAATAAAGTTGTGTTGTTTTCCTTTTACTTAAGAAATTCATAAAATAAGCAGTTAACTTTAGTGAGCATACCCATACAATATAGTTAGTTTTCATACAATTCGTCTGTTTAATTATGGTGAAAAATTATGCTGTTGCTATACTGGAGATTGAAATCTTGTTCATATGCAGGAGGGAAAATAAAAAATAAGTGAAGGTCTTGCAGAAGTCTTAACAGTGGTACAGTAAGATATAACTGTTTCACATTGATACTATAATTTACCATTTTTCAGCTGTCTCAAAAAACATTGCAGTTTGTGCCATTCATTTCCAACACTCTTGAAGTTATTTTCAAGTTCATATTAAACTGGTATGTTTGGAAGAGTAAACTTCGGTGCTAATCCAAGATTTGCTATTCACACGTGTGATCATCCAGTCTTAGCATGTTCAGATGTTGATAGAAAAGGTTACTTCTGTAATGTCTCTACATGAAAGCAGTGTTGTTATTTCTTTATTTGGTTTTCTATGCTATGATGAAAAGAAAAGCTATCTAAAAACTTTATTTATATAAATATTTATTATTTATTTAAGTTTAAAAGCTGGGGAAGTCCTCCTATAATTTTTACATAATTAAGGAGACAATACGGTTCTGTTTTGTCTTTTTTTTTCAATAATAAGCTAAATGAAAATCACTGTAATGAGTTATAATAGCTTAACTCACTTGTAAGTTGCTGTACCACTAATTCAGCATATACATTTGTTATATCTAATCTGTTTTTTCCTTATCTAAATATAGCAGTAACATACAGACCAATTCAAAAATTTCAATGGATGCATTGCCTTTCTCACCTATAATATTGAAACCTTTTCAGGCATTTGCATGTGAGCTTCAGTCTTTCTGTTTACCTGAGCTCTGTCCATTCTATAAAATTCTACTGATGAGTTTTTTTGTTCGTTTGTTTATTTTTTAAATTATTTGTTAAAGCCAACTCGCCATTGTGTCTGTTCTGTTCTATATCATGATAGTACTAGACTGAATCCTTTTTTTTCAGTTCTGTTATATGCTGTTTCACAGTTGCTGTGCTTTCTTGGACTGGTATCCCATGGTTTCCAGTATGGGTTTTAGAAGAAGTTGTTCAAACTTCTTATATAAGGAGTAATTTATTAGCAGATGTTTGAACTCTGAGTGGACAGGAGTGATGATCAGGTTATAAGAGTGGTAGCTTGCACTGTTGTACATAGTTGCTGCTATAACTTTTATAGTAATTTATTAATATTTGCTTCTGTACCATATTTTTCTCACTAGAACTCTCCAGCAAGTTGCAGATATTTGTTTAGCCTCATACCCTTATAAGCAAGAGAGAAAACATTATGCCTGTTTTTTCCAAATGAGAAATATTTTAAAGCAGAAAATGATTATGTTTTGAAGTACTTGCTAAGTTTGACTAGCTCAGTATGAAGTTATACCTGCTATGCATGTGACCTGTGGAAGCTTTTATACAGTTTGGGCTATGCTGTTTTCATCTGACCTGTAAAGAAAGTCAGTGGCAGAGTCAGGATCATAGCTATTGCTTTTAACTGAGAAGAGTTAACGCGTCACCATCCAGACTTCTGCTGGTAGAGGCTCTGGGTCATTCAGGCTTCTATAGCTGGTAGTCAGATATGGTTATTAGTCGGAAGGCTTAACAGCAAGACTGAATTTGTTGTTGTTGGATACAGTATATGTTGAAGTTCTGGATGAGATTCAGGAAATTCTTTGCATTCCTAGGTTTGTTTTAGGTTTCTACCTCTCTACTGGACTTGCAGAGGGGTAAAAATTGTAACACTTCTTGAATCAAAACTTTTATGGTAAACTTTAATGATATCTTAGAGAACAACAAATTACTGTGACGTGTATTATCTGATTTTTTTCCAATCGCATTTTTATTATGTGTTTTTCTTAGTATGGGTTGAATAAATACAAACCTCTTTGTTCTTTCAGGAGTGCATTAGAGCCTTAGGCCGAAATAAACCTCATACTCCGTTCAGAGCAAGTAAACTTACTCAGGTGCTAAGAGATTCATTCATTGGAGAAAACTCCCGTACCTGTATGGTAAGTTTGTTTAGTTAACTGTATGTATGAACAATTTCATAGAGAAAAGCTATTAATACAGGATATTGTGTTTAGAACTGGTCATTTGCTGCTGGCAATCTGTTGCATTTAAACTTATAAGCCTAAGAAATCAAGAAAATGTACTATTATATTTGGAGGAACTCTTTCAGCAGCGATATTTCAGGTAACTCGTTCCCTCCTCTTATTGCTTGCTCTACTTTTCTAGCTAGGACCTAGCTGGAGTGCTGTTCTGACTGGAGTGGTGGTGTTGTTGTTGTTAGTGGTTTTTTTAACAATGTCTTAATTGTTTAAGAGTATTGTTTGTTGGATCAGAATGTTGAGAAGGTAATGTAAGCCTGAAGTACTCTGATGAGTTATGGTCTTTAAATGATAAAAGTAAATTTAGAGTTGGTATCACAGGCATCAGAGTACGCTCTAGGCTGTTGGAGGTGGGGATAGTTCAGCTGTATGGGATGAGTAGTTGTGTATTTTGTGTGTATTTGCATTGGACTGAAAAACAGAATTCTGCCGGGGAGTGGAAAGGACAGATGAAGGCATTAACTTTCAGTTGTTTTATTTGTGCCTCCATAACATTCTACCCTGATGGAAATGCAAGCTCTCTGCAATGAACAGTGGCTATTAGGCTTGTTTGTGATGGCCACTTTTCAGATTCCTTGGAATCAGTCTAGAGGCCACAGAAGTCTGCAGACCATAGCATGAAAACCACAGTGTTAGTGCAGTCTTGTTTTCTCTTTAGCTTTTTGTTACAGTTCTAGTCTGAAAATGGTGATAGAATAGCATTTTTTATTAATTTTTTACTCTCCTTCAGTTTTCTAATGAAAATTTGGGTTTATTTTCCTTCCGCTGATGCATGACTTCACAAATCCTATTCAGAATCAGAAAACAAAAGCAAAACAATGCATTGCTAGCTAATGTATACACAATACTAAAGAAGATTTGGAAAGTTAGGCTGTTGGGAACTACTCTCTGTACAAAGAAGGATTGACAGTTACGGATATTTCATGAAGTTCTCACCAACACCCTTAACGTTCCTAGAAGTGCTTACAAGATGTCTCTGTTCTGCTGTAGACTTTTTATTTATTATGCTTTTGTTAAAGGTGCCATAACTTTTTTTTCCTGTTTAAATGCACAACAATCAATAACCATCAAAAATAATCCATGATCTAAGGGTTTTTAACACCTGATATACCCGATACAGATCATAGTCCTTTATTTTATGCTCAGTATATTCTGCACTAAGGAAGAGACTCCCCCATGAAAGTGAGTGGAAATATGAGTGAATTGTTTTTATCATTAAGTCAGCATAAATATTTTGTCTTAAATGTTATTAATTGCCACAGTTACACTGTAGGATATTGTATTACTGTCTGAAATTCATAACGTAGCTATAAAGAATGGTCCTTTTAGCCAGTTTTGCATCCTGGATGTGCTGCAGTCATCGCTGAAGATTCAGGCCCCTCAGTCCTCTAGGTTGCGAGTAGGAACTTGGGTACTTCAGTGTCCCAAAATGGACATTGATTCCTCTTTGATGGCTTATAAGCAGTGTAGATTCAAGGTAGGAAGAACAGTGTTTCCTGGTCTTAAAGATATTCCTGTCTATATATAGTGCAGCCTTTTCCATCCTCCTTGTCTGGAATTTTGAATGAGGAAGTGAGTGGTGGAGGGGTCAGAGCCATCCAGTCCTTCCTAGACTAGGCTTGTTGGGGCATAAGAACATGTGATTTAGTGAACGTTTCTATTCAACAGAGTAAGTCTTTCACCCTGAAAGTTGTATCAGCATTTGCAGTAGTACTTGCCTATAACAACTGTTCGTTATGTGCTTGAAGAGTTTGAGCAGTCTCCTGGCACTGCAGTAGTTGCCCTGTGTGGTATGTCAGCAGCAGGATAAAACAGAAAACCAGGATTACCTATTCTTCACCAGTTTTAGTCTCACAATGCTGTGCTGCCAGCAAAAAATTTGGTGTGTAGGATCATAGAGGTGTTTATCCTTTATAGCTATCCTTTTAAGTGCCTTTATAGCTATCCTGAAAGGAGCAGAAATGAAAAAAATGGAGTGTAGAGAGAAGCTAGGACAAGTAGTGATGCCACTGTTGTCTGATTGTTATTTTTGCTGAGTGCTGAAAAGAAGTTGAGATGTTCTGGGTATTTTATTTAACCAGAAAAGGAAAATCTTAGAGGTTCCACATCTGTGTGATAAGTTAAAGTTATATAAAGGCTGCCAGATGAGGGAAATTGAAGTTTACATGGATTCTTAATATGTCAGGTTACAGTTACACAAAAGCTGACCTGATGGTTTAACTTCATGTGTCTGTTCTTGAGATGTCAATTGTATTAAGGCAGCTATATATTTGTTTGCTCTAGTAAGAGTACCTTGCATGAAACTGGGGACTTTAGGGAGAAAACAAAAGTTAATTTGAATTCATCCACTCTTTCATCTGTGCAAAACAACCTATTAACATTTGCCATGTTTTCTGCAGATTGCTACAATTTCTCCAGGGATGGCATCATGTGAAAACACTCTGAATACTTTGAGATACGCAAATAGGTATGGAAGATGTTACTACTAGCAGATATATGGCTATTGAATACTGAAGTTTGGAATACTGTTGTTCCATGATGTAGAATTGTCTTAGCTCCTTGAATATTTTGGAGTGTTTGCATTTGATAATAAGATGAAAAACAAAATAATGTTTTAGGCTCACATTTAATTCAATTAGTCACTTTTTGCAACCATAACAGAAGAACCAGTAGAAACTGCATTTAAGCAATTTTCCAGAGATAAGTATAGTGTGGAATGCAAGGAGTGTTGAAGATGTTGCTATTTTTGCCCCTTTTATGACATCTCCTCTTGCTTTAGGGGTTTGCTGTCAGAGATACATTTCTATACTATGCTTTTTCATCCCCTTGTAATTTTGAGATGTTACCAGCCTATTTGATCTATCTGTCAGCAAGATTATTCATTTAAAAATTCCACTTTTGCTTGTCCTTATTTTGTACTTCTGAACTGTAGGCAAATAATCTGAAATACATAGGGAAAGAGCTGGTTAATCCAACAGTGATTATGTCATCAGTGTAGGGAAATTATCACCTCCAGAGACTGTCAGCACCTCTGGAATTGGTGCTACTGCTCTCTGAAAACATTAGCTTCTCTTCAGTAATTTTAGAAGGAGCCTTTCCCAGCTGCCGTTCTCTTTATTTACTTATATCTTCTCTGTGTTGCATTTGGATCTGCTACAGTTTTCCAGCAAGACCCAGAGGTTGCAAAGAACAAAGGAGGCGAGCTACATATGGGCTATTAGAAATCTTGTTCATTTTTTCAGAATAGGCTACCACCTAGTGGCCTGGAATTAACTTTTCTTGCCTGAATGAAAAGATAAGAGCAGAGCCATGTCTGTGTCTTCTTGTGCAACCCTGGCTGGCCACTAATGAGCAAAAAGAGTGCTGGAGAAGCTTACCACTGACTCCTCATGTAATCTGAGTTAGTGCCTGGAGCAAGGGAATTAGTAGCAAATCTGTGTGGCTCAAATTCATGTTTGATTTCATTCCTTGTGAAGTCTCTTGCAGTAATGTAAAGGGAGGAGTTCCATGTTCATCGAGACTCATTGGATTTTCCTGTCCCATGTAACATATTGAACTGATTATTGTTGAACTGATACCAGAGGGAAAAAAAAAACACTGCGAAAACATTTAAACACCGATTTCTTGTATGTAAAGTAATTGCAGTGAAACATTTTCTTCCTTTTGGTGTCACATTTGTATGTTGATAGAGGGTAAATGCTTACTACTGTAAATTTGCCTCATGTTTTCTGCTTTTTTAAGCTTTTTTTCTTCTTGCAATGTACCGTTTTCATAATACAAATAATTTGTAAGTGCTGAACACCAGTGAGTGTGCAGTGAAAGACAGTGGGTAGGACAGAAAGTGTTGTAGCTGTACTGGTTTGGTACTTTACTTTAAATGAAGCAATTTGATAGAATCTTGAATGTAGAGCAAATTTTATTAACAGCACAGACTGAAATCCAGGATTACTCTTTTGAAAACACTGCATTTGTAGTCTCCTGCAGATTAGCAAAATTGTTTTATTTAAAACTTATTTTTTATGATGTTAAGCTATTAAAGAAGAATATTAAACAAAGAGTTGTTATTTTAACTGTGTTTACAAGAACATTTTCTCTTAATTTGCTGCTGTATTTTGCTGCTGCAGAGTAAAGGAATTTGGAATTAGTCCTTCGGACATTCCCTTCTCACAGGGTAGTGGCAGTCGCTCTGATCTCTCTCCTTCCTATGAGTATGACGACTTTTCTCCTTCAATCACCAGGTCTACTTCATTCTATACATGGAATCTTTATTTTTAAGTTTTCGTTTTGGCTATGTAATTTTACAGACCAAATTTTCATTAGTACCCTTGCCTTGAGTCACATATACTTTTCATTTTTATTTTGGTTGGCAGGTGATGGTTCTGCATGATCTGCAATCATCTTCCCAGTATTCTGTTCATCCTCCTTAAACATCCACCCTTTTTATCCAGGCTTGCTATTTTCCTTCATACATTTAAAAAAATAATAAAATGGTGATGTCACCTTTGTATATTTAGTGGACCAAATCTAATAAGTCTTTTTATAGAATAATCAGTGTATTTTTGAAGTTATTTTAATCAGAGGATATAGTCATTCTCTGGGATACTTGGTTGCAAATTACTGTTTTATTCAGAATTTTGGTGGATTTGCTTATAACAGCTCGTGAGTATTGAAAGATTAATTTTTTAAAGCATATTTATATGCACAGAAAAAGAAACATGTCAGGCTTTGAGTATTGAATGAACTTTCCTATCATATGTTATTGTTAAGGAGTTGATGTTGAGAGTTTGAAGATTCATGCCCTCTTAGTATTTTGATGAAGAGTAATATTCCAATGAAAAAATGACTTTTGCTGAAAGCTGAACTTTAATCTCCACATAACTGAAACTGAATGATCCTTTTTTTTTTTTTTTTTGGTAGTAATACATTTATGGCACATTAAATTTGTGAAGGTGACATCGTCATCCATATTAAATGAATTAAATTGCATATAAACCTCTAGAACTTTATTTTTAGTGGTGATGGCTACTTTGCATGTAAAGTTACTAATTTGAAAATGAAATATTTTCTAATCGTAGGGTGAAAGAGCTAACCATTGATCCAAGTGCTGCAGGGGATATCCGTCCCATTATACACCATACTCCCAGTCAGATTGATGACTTGGACACACAGTGGGGTGTGGGGAGCTCTCCTCAGAGAGATGATCTTAAACTGCTTTGTGAACAAAATGTAAGTGGTTTGTAGCATTACATGGAAAGAGAAGATCATAAATAAAATCCAAGTACAAATCCAGAGTAATATGTATTTGTAGCCTGTTAGCAATTAAGTAACTATAGCATACATCTTCATCTTCTCGCTTTATAGTTCATACCCATACAGAACTTAAAAAAAAAAGTTTTCTGGAAGGCTGAGTGAAGGGAGAATGCTTTACTTTTCTTTACCTTCCTTGATGATTAGAACTTTGAATGTCTTACCAGTGCCTGCTCTAGATTCTGACAGTTATTTAGTGTGCATTTTTTCCATCTCATATTTGGCAGTTAACTGTATCCTGGGAAACGAATCCATTTTATTTAAAACACTTGTGGTTTTGAGCATTATTTTTCAGGCATGCAGCACCCATTTTAAGATAGTATGCTTTTCTTTGCATTTGGGAATCATCATTCCTGTTCTAAAGAACTTGATTTTCATGGTGAGAAACCCCAATCTCCTGTCTATGGGAAAGCTGTACCATGTTCCCAAAATGTCTTCCTGGGCTGAACGAGCAGAGAGCTGTCTTCTGAAGGACATTTTTCTCTCACTGCTGATTTTCAGCTCTTGTCTGGGTTCCTTAAATGTTCAACAGAGATTAAAACTTGATCTGTAAAAATACTGCTTAACGATAGAAAAGAAAAATCAGTGTTTCTCAGGCACTTGGTCTGCAATCTTTGGCATATTTCTCTCATTTTATTAACTGTCTCTAGAACATGCTCAGTGCTTTCTGAAATCCACCACTGAACTGACAGATATTGTTTCATATCATACTTTTTTCACTGTTCACGTGGAATTCAGTTAAGCTTTGCAGTGTATCTTTATAAAGACTTCAAAGGGATGGTATAAGAGACCATGCTGTCTTGCTAAAAAATTAATTGCAACCTACCTAGCTCTTTTGCCTTTGATTGTTAGCTACTACTGGCTGCAGAAGTCCTTCCTACCCTAGTTTATAAATCTATGCTCTGCATTCTTCTAATGTATTAACTGCTATATACCTTATAGATTTTTCTCTTCATGTTTATTCCTTTTTTCTCTACCTAAGAATGAACTTAATTTCAGTTACCTGAAATATATTGAATTTGAATTTGTTATCCTTTTTTTCTCTCTTTCTTTCTTCCTTTCTTTCTTTCTTTTTTTTAATTATTCCCTGTCTATTGTGGTATCCATGGCAAAGGCCTTGATAGAAAATGTGGTTTTCATTAGGTATTGAAACCTACTATAAATTACCATTTTTCCCACTATTTTAACTTGCTCTTCTAATGTGTTCTCCAGTTTTCACAAGGATAAGTGACTGGAAACGTTTAATGAATATGAATTAAATTTAAATCAGTTGACATTTCGTTTTTTGTTACCCTCTCCCCTCATTTTTAGAGAATTTTATGTGAAAAGTATAAAATTCTGTCTTCGACAAGCTCTGCTTTTTGCATATTTCTTTTCATTCTGCATGATGTGATGGAACATATTCAGTGTATTTTCTGTAGCCACATTTCTTTCCAGGCTAATGATTTTAATTGTTTTTAGGAAGAGGAAGTTTCTCCACAGTTGTTTACTTTCCATGAAGCTGTGTCACAAATGGTGGAAATGGAAGAGCAAGTAGTAGAAGACCACAGGACTGTCTTCCAGGTAAAGCACAAAGCTCTGTTTCATTTTATTCTAATCTAAGAATTTGGGTTTTACCACTCAAAGAGCATATCCTGTGTATAATGCAAGATATAATCTAGTCATTACTCTGCAGCCAGGGATTTTGTAATTTTTGTATTACACGAAGCCCATTGTAGTGAGCAAGTAGGACGGTCTACTTAGGAATGTGTCTGAGAAGCAAAATTTTAATACATTTCCTGGGACGAAAAAGAAGCATATGTTTCTGTTGTCCCAGGAAATGTAATAAAATTTTGCTTCTCAGACACATTCCTAAGTGGACTATATAACACTATAACATAGTCACCACCATTAGCTACAGATTTTTGCCAGCAACGTACAAGAGCCTGCATGCTGCGGTTGTCTGCATTTGGCATCTGCATGGCTGCCTGAAACTTGGCTTTGCAACATTGCTGTCACCACTGCTCGTCTCCAGCAACATTCAGCAAGCATCAGTGAATGCCAGTGAATGCCATTTTTTCCATATTCAGGGGAATTCAGTGGCACACACATCTGCTTTATCCACACTTCAATCCTGCCCATGGTGTGGGGGGGTAGGAACTGGGTGATTCTTAAGGTCTCCTCCAGTGTAAGACGTTTTATGATGCTATGATGATGTCATTCTGCCAGACTGCCCCTCAAGCTGCCAACAAATATTGGTAGAAGATTCAGCCTCAACTGTCGTACCACTAACATCCACCCCTGACATCATGGGCCAACATAATAAAATAGGAGGTGTTACTTTTGGAGCAGCCCTCATAGAATGCTCCCTTCAAGTATCCTTCTGTTGATATCTTCCTCTAAGATGCTGAGATCCAGAAGAGACCAGTATTTTTCTAACTGCCTGTTTGCTTCCTGTTTACAAATACATAGAAGTTTTCACTTGCACATAGTCAGAGTCATTAGAAGGAATACTCCAACACAGTGATCATAAAGCCTTTTACAGTCAGAAAATGAATTGTAATAGTAAATATGAATTGCTGTTTTTCAGCGAGAAGTGTGAGTTCCTTCTGTTCTTAACCTAAGAATCTTAGTGCAGGCTGTCCATTTGGCATGTCTGCTGCAGAATAACAAGACATTAAACCTGTAGGAAACACACACCTCCTCAATGTAGGCATCAGATTTAATGGAACATTGATGTGTGTGCATGTAATACATTAGGATGGTAAACATTTCATACATTCAGTTTGGAAATGCTAGCCCTGAAGTAAAACATGCAAAAGTGTGAAAGTCATACTGCATATGCCATAGCTATACCCTAATGCTTGGAGAGACAAGCTGTGTTAGTTTAAGATGTTACTGCCTCTGTGTGTCCATCTGGTCTTCTGTCGGAGATTACTTCTAATCACAGCAGTCACTAGAAAGAAATGTGTTCAAGCCTTAGCTCTCACATTTACAGCCTCGCTTGATGGTTTATGACATGGGTGAAAGTGTACAGCACCAATATGAGATCTCTGGGTTGTACCAAGAAGAGGTTGTCTGTTACCAGCTATCTTTGGGAAGCTGATCATTCTGGGATACAAAATAACCTGTCATGATTAAAAAAAAAAAAAAAAAGTCATCAATGGAATGAATTGTGCTCTAGATGTGTCAGTTTTCCTTAGATTCTTGGATGTATATGTTTACATTAGGTGATATGAATCCTATGTCAGTGTGAGTGCCATTTGTCCTTAAAACATACATGGTGTTTAGACTATGCTTTTGATATTACTTCAGCTGCTGAGCACAGAGGGAAATGCTTAATTTTAGTATTTCAGTCCCAGCATGCCTAGAACTGTCAGCTGCTTTCTTTTTTAAATCTAAGCATTTTTAATGAGATAGGTTTGCATGGTTCTGTAAACTTCAAGCTCCTGGTTGCAGTCTTTGCTGCAAGACTTTTTAAGCTACTCTTTTTTATTGGAATGCAAAAGTGCATTCCATTTTCAGTACTCGTGTCTGTGCGAGGAGTTACCATATGCAATATAGAGCTTGAAATAGCTCTTCTCTTTTACAGCTTCTGTCAAATTTGGTTTTGAGTATGGATATAATTGTCTTAGCTCCTTGACTGTAGCAGTGAAAGTCCAAGAGGGACTAGCAAGTGACATAGGCAAGCTAGTAACAGCATGCAAAAGGAGGCTAGTAACTTTTTTGCCTCAGTGTTTTCTGATCAACTGCTTGTCATGCAGCCCTCAAATGTTTAGTTTAGTAAAGGGGACTGGGGAGGCAATGTCCCTCCCACTGTAAGTGTAGATCAAGTTTGTGACCACCTGAGGAGCCTGAATATCCACAAGTCTATGGGTGCCAATGAGATGCATCCCAGAGTCCTGAGTGAATTAGCTGATGTAGTCACCAAGCCACTCCTGATGATTTTTGAGAAGTTGTGGCAATCAGGTGAAGTCTGTGGTGACCAGAAAAAAGGCAACATAACACTCATTTTTAAGAAGACTAAAAAGGATGACCCGGGGAACTACCAATCTGTCAGTCTCACCTCTGTGCATCATGGAGTAGATCCTCCTGGAAGCTATGCTAAGACACATGGCAGACAGTGAGGTGACAGGGGAGAACTACCATGGCTTCACCAAGGGCAGGTCCTGCTTGACCAACCTAGTGGCTGTTTATGATGATATCACTGCATTAATGGACAAGGGAAGAGCCACTGATACAATCTGTCTTAACTTTGACATGGTATCCCACAGCATCCTCTCTCAAATTGGAAAGATATGGATTTGAGGGTGGACTGTTCTATGGACAAAGAACTGGCTGCAGGATTGAGTCAACAGCCCCATGTCTGGTTCGAGATCAGTGACAAGTGGTGTACCCCAGGGGTCAGTGATGGGACCGATACTTTTTAATATCTTAATTAATGACATTGATGGTGGGGTTGAGTGCACCCTCAGCAAGCTGGCTGATGACACAGAGCTGGCAGGCAACACACCAGAGGGATGGGTTGCTATCCAGAGTGACCTAGACAGGTTTGAGCAGTGGGCCCAGGTGAACGTTATGAGGTTCAGCAAAGCCAAGTGCAAGGTCTTGCATCTGCTTTGAAGCAACCTCCACTACTAAGATAAGCTGGAGGATGAAAGGATAGAGCACAGCCCTGCCAGAAAAGACCTGGGGTTACTGGTGGACAGCAAGCTGTACACAAGCCAGCAATGTGTCCTCACAGCACAGAATGCCAACCGGATTGTGAGCTGCATCCAAAGAAGCATGGCCAGCACTGCCTCTCTGCTCTGCACTCATGAGGCCTCATCTGGAGTATTGCATCCAGATGTGGAGTCCTCATTACAGGAGAGACATGGACCTGTTGGAGCACATCCAGAAGAGGACAAAAAATAATTAGAGGGATGGAACACCTCTCCTACAAGGAGAGTCTGAGAGAGCTGGGACTGTAAAGGCTGGAGAAGAGAAGGCTCTGAGCTGATCTGATTGCAGCCTTTCAGTGTCTGAAGGGGAGCTACAGGAAAGAAGGGGACAGACTCTTTAGCAGAGTGTGGTGGTAGAACATGGGGAAATGGTTTCAAAAGGATAGATACCCTTAAAGAGGGTAGATTTAGGTTGGATATAAGGAAAAAATCTGCACAGTGAGGGTGGTGAGACACTGGGACAGGTTGCCTAGAAATGTAGTGGATGCCCTGTCCCTGGAGGGGACACCTTTCAAGGTGAGGTTGGACTGGGCCCTGGGCAACGTGATCTAGCTGTGGATGGCTCTGTTCATTGCAGGGGATTTGGACTAGATGACACGGTTGATGATACAGCCATTGGAATTAAGAAATTGCATGCAGAGCACACAGTTTTTCTGAACTAAAAATATGGATTCATTTTAAAATTGAAATCTGTTAGAATGAGATAAGTAAGCAGTGAGAAATACAGTCATCTTGAGTATAAGTAGTAATTCATCTCTTTGTCTTACAACCTGTACCTTTGCTAATATTTTTTTGCTTGTTTTGTTATCTTGGTTGTTTTTTAATAACTGTTATCTAGGAATCTATTAGATGGCTGGAAGATGAAAAAGCACTTCTTGAGATGACAGAAGAAGTAGACTATGATGTGGATTCTTATGCTACCCAACTTGAAGCAATTCTGGATCAAAAGATTGATATTCTGACTGAACTTAGAGGTAGATTGCTTTTAATCACTTTTGTGTTTATTAGCAATGTGTAGTGTGGGCTTAAATTTGGGGATATTTTTCCTCTTACACTGTCATGTAATGGAGAAGAAATGGTTGTTCTGCTGCCTAGGAAAAAGTTCACATCTGTATTCCATTCATTCTAGTTTGAAAGAAAAGTCTCTGCTACACCTCCAGAAAGTATGAACTTGTTTCTGCAACTTCCATTTCCTTTTCCTTTATTCCAAAATGTTAAGGGGAAGAAAAAGAAAATGCAAAGGAAATGTAAAAAAAAAAAAAAAAAAGAAAAAAATAGTTTCAGGATCTGTGTTGGGCAAAGGCATATCAGTACGCATTCTCTCTTTGTTGGGCACAGGCATATCGGTACTCATTCTCTCTTTTTTATTATAGATAAAGTGAAATCTTTCCGAGCAGCTCTGCAAGAGGAGGAACAGGCCAGTAAACAAATCAACCCAAAAAGACCACGTGCCGTTTGAAAGGGGCCTTTGCTGCTAAAGGAACCCACGAACCCGTACTGCTGTAGCACACATTTGTTACAAAACCCAGTGGCCCTAAAAACTCAACTACTTGAAAGTGTAAAAACGTTAGAAATGTCTGTGGAAATGTCCTGTTTCTTATTCGCCTGAGTGACATTTTCGATTTTGTGTGAAATGCTCCTATGATGTCTACAAAATGCTTCTAGACCAGACAGCACAACCATGCAGGGTTTAGATCTGTGAAGCACTTTGTTTAAAATATTTCATTTATTCAAATTGTGAATTTTATGTTTGGAAATATTTGCCATGTTTTTAACAATGAAGTAAAACTGTGGCTATTAAAAAATCACAGTGTTTCCATATAACTATGTTCAGGTTTGTTACAGAGATCAGCTGTGCAGTTTTAAATTGTGTTTGCTTGCATGCTCACCTCACTAGTGGTTGTACATAACTTCTCTTCTGCAGATAGCTGTGCTTACCACTTCCTGTTCTGTGCCTTGATGAAGGCTACTTAACCCTAAACATCCTCCTTCTGAAGCACAGCCTTAAGCAACATTCCTAATTTTGTCAATATAAATTACTTTTAGCGTATGTACATTTTTAATGTCTTTTGAAACTTTTATTTTGGTGAGTAGTTCATTCATTTCACAGAATGTGCCATATCATTTGAACAGGAACTGCAAGAGCTGTTAGAGTGGACAAACAGCTGGACATTCCATCCTCCTTGTAAAAATATGGATTCTAGATTTATTTGAAAACCATAAAGAATGATTATATAACACTTTTCTCAGTTAAAAAAAAAAAAGAAAAAAAGAAAAAAATATAAATTAGTTGATGTATAATAAAGGGTAATGTCTAAGTACTGAGGAGAGTTGTATCTTAGGATAATGCAGATATGCAGCATGTGGTATGGTGTGATAATGCTGTCAGAATAAAGGTACAATCTGACCTCTGTGTATGGCTAGGATAACTGTCAAAGTTTGGGGATCTAGCTAACTACATTTTGGGGATCTAGCTAAATATACTGGCCTTTCACATACTGTTAAATTGGCTTTTGATGCATGACAGACTTACATGTACATTAACTGTAGTTTGTAGGTAGTTTGAGTAGCTCTGTTGCTTTAAAAGTAGTAGCTAATACCTATTTTTCCCTTTGTATGCAGTGCCAGCAGCTGAAAAGTGGTGTGAAATCGCATCATTTAAGGATTTGCACAATACCTCTACCTAGTGCTAACAGGAATTCCTTAAGTAACTAAATTCTCACAAATGGCGCCATGTGTATCAGCACTTCTTAGTTGGTGGCACTCAAGTTACTTTTGTGTATCCAAAAGAGATTGACCTTTCGTGTAAGAACTTCTCATCAAATGAAGAGTCGTAGACCTCTCTAGGAGTTCTCCCTGTTTCCAGGAGTTTCTATCAGCAGACTTCTCCTGGGAACTGCTGAAACGTTACTTTTGGAATACAAGCCTGTTTGCTTGTGTAAGGCCTAGAGGGAAGTAAAGGGAAGGCAATGAAAAGAGAGTTAAATGAGCCAGGAATTCTTGTAGTGTTTAATGTTTGTATCTCCCATAGGAAGGTAGGCTATGGGAAGCTCTTGTCGCATCATGGTTAAAAGAATCAAAAAATCCTCATGTGTGTAAACATGAAAGCTGAAAAAAAAAACCAATGTAGATTTTACATAATGTGTTTAATAAATTAAGCTATTAAATGAACTACAAATGAGAATTCTATCAAAGTTCTGTTCTGTTTTGGGGAGGGTGGCACTTTGTAAACACGTGAGTTGCTGCACTTTTGAAACGGCCTCTGATTTTTTGAATAGATTTTAAATTCTAGACAGTAACATTCCGTGCAAATTTGTGGAATGGGAAGACGATCACAACTTTCATCTTGCAGGAGGCCTTAAAGACACATCACACATTTTTTGAGAATTTAGTTAAGAACATCATTCATCACAGTTAAAAGAATAGTGGAAAAAAATAAGGCAGGTAGCTTTTGCTAACAGGTGTCAGTACAGGTTATTGCAGGTATGTCCAACCTGTGGCCCAGCCCCTGCCCAGTGCTGCCATGGCAGCAGCTCTGCCCTGCCATGTGGCCCCATCTCCCACAGCAACCAAACAGTGGTGTGCAGTCAGCACTGCCTGGGCTGAAACAGAAACCGGGGCTGGGGGTGCAGTGCAGTGCCAACTAAAGTTACAGAAAGTAATGTGCATTTTGGAACGCTGGCTGAATGCAATCCTGTCAACAGCAAAAAAAAAAAAGCAGCCACACTTTCTGTTTTGAGACGAGTTGGAGAATAGGTTTCAAGACTGTTGAAAAAAAATCCATGTCTTGTGACTCCATGTTCAACACATTACGTGCAAATTTTCAAATGGAACGTATGGAGTTGCAATCAGATGTTCAACTCAAAAATCTGACCGTCTTTTTACCAGACTTCTATAAGCCTCATCTTAGCAGAGATAAATATCCCTTGCTTCACAGTCATGTCTCATTCATGTTGACATTTTTTAGCAGTACTTAGATTTGTGAATAACTATTCTCAAGGTCAAAGCATGGGAAGAGTAAATTTACATCACAAAACACTGACAAATGCCTTGAGAGCTCACTAAGAATTGCAGCCACTGCCAACGAATTAGGGTGATATGTTCGTTTCACAAAAACAGGGTCACATATCTCACTACTTTTATGTTGTTATTGCTCACTTTATGTTTTGGTAAGAAATATCCTAAAATACTTTGTTATTGATGTACAGGTACATATATTTTATACGTGGCCCAAGACGATTCCTGTTCACTCAGTGTGGACCAGGCAACCCAAAAAGTTAAGACACCCTTCGGTTATTTTCTAACACCAAAGAGTTTCCTTGAGTTTCTCTAGAGATTTCTTACTTTTAACTTCTAAAAAAACATCTGAAGATTGTGACATGGAACCACAGAATGACTTGGGTTGGAAGGGACCTTAAGGATCACTCAGTTCCACCCCTACTGCTGCATGCAGACACCACCCGTCTGATCAGGTTGCCCAGGGCCCTGTCTAGCATGGCCTTCAATGCCTCCAGGGATGGGGCATCCACAGCTTCTCTGAGCAGCTGTTCCACTGTCTCACTGTCCTCTGAGTAAAGAATTTCTTTGTAACATCGAACCTACACCTTTTTTGTTTAAATCCACTCACCCTTAACTATCACCATCTGCCTGAGTAAAAAGTCTCTTCTGTTTATAAGCTCCTCTCAAGTACAGGAAGGCTGTGATTATGTC
The DNA here is from genome assembly GCF_016699485.2 of Gallus gallus. Taxonomy (NCBI): domain Eukaryota; kingdom Metazoa; phylum Chordata; class Aves; order Galliformes; family Phasianidae; genus Gallus; species Gallus gallus. Next base: position 20,031,555 of record NC_052572.1, read on the forward strand.
TCCCCCCAGCCTTCTCTCCTCCAGGCTGAACAAGCCTAGCTTCCCCAGCTTGTCTTTGTAGGAGCAGTGCTGCAGCCCTCTGAGCTTTGTGGCCCTCCTCTGGAGGCACTCCAGCAGATCTACATCCTTGTATGTGGGGCCCCAGGCCTGTCTGTATGCAGTGGTGTGGGAGTATGCAGTGGTGTGGGACTAAGTCAGAGGTCTTAGAGAATTCCAAGCAGCTGATATAATTTCTTCCTCCTCTGCTTGATTTTAATCCCAGGGAACAGAGAGCTCCCACACTTTCAGAAAGTTGTCCTTAAACAGCTGCCAGCTCTGCTCCATTCCTATGCTCCTAATCACAGTTTCCCAGGGGATCGCATCCACTAACTCCTCAAAAAGCTGTAAGTAAGTTCACACTCCTGAGTTCAGGGTCCTGACTGCTCTTTGCCAGGCCCCTATTCCTCAAGATTACAATGCCAGGACATGGTTGGCTACAGCCCAGACTGTCTCCAAACTTAACCTTTTCAATCATCTCCTTTGAGTTACTGAGCACCAGGTCCACTAACACTTCACCTCTGGTCAGGACATCCTCTGTGAGGCAGCTGCTTCCCTACTGTTTCTCTGTACAAACCTAGAGGCAAGGCCAGGCTGTACATTGTAGTGGGTACCAAAGAGGACATGCAGAAAAGAGGCAATTAAATTCCACCCACTTTCACTAATCCTTCTGAAATTGCATCTACTGCCTATTAAGAGACTGACTGTGTGACAGACCCTGCTGTACTTACTGGATCTACACCAAAACTGAAGCAGTAGGAACGAATATTAGCAACTGATGTGACACAGCGGTGAATGATGTAAGCCACTGCTGTGATGGGTGGGCACTCCTTGACTAGGACAATCATATTGTTTCCTGTGCTGTAAAGCAACAATTATAAGAAGCACAATGCACTGAAGAAACATTCGTACCTTCTGTGTTGTCTGTGCACATTGCTGCTGCTACACAACCATAATTCATAAATAGGTTCTACAAGCTACAAGTTAGAAAACAAGTAATTCAGTTTTCTGAAACACTCCTTTCTGCATATGCATGTTCCTGAATCACTGATTTTTAGAACTTTGTAAAATGAAGGTGAATTTTGGAGCACTTTTTGGTTATATTTCTTCTCCTTTTACTGTGGTCTTATAGAAGATGAGATACCACACACAAAACAAGTGACTGATGTTAGTTAATAGAGCTAGTTATGCTCTCAGCTCTGCGTGATGCCACAGTGCTATAGTTACCATTTTCCTGAACCTTAAAGGCAGATCAAAGTGGATTGTGGCAGCTGCGTAGAGTTAACACAAGCTTCTTGGGGAAAAGCATGCCTTCTTCAGAACAAACATGTAATCAAAACATTAAGTGACTTCACTCAGTCAGGACACACAAGTCATCACTTTGAGGCTCACTGAAAGGTTTAATCTGTGTTAAAACTCCCCGTTCTCTTATAAAAATCTGTAGATGCTGGCCATGCATTAAGACTGCTGGTCAGCTGGTAATTTTCTGCCAACTCCTACAAAGGTTCAAAAGCACTGAGACAGGTGGTAAAGGAAACGACATCGATGTAAGGTTCCTCAGCCATGTTTTCATAATTCATACAAAGCCCGTAAGACAAATGCTCTTGTTTCTGAAAAACACTTAATGGGATTTCTTTAACAGTATTAAGTTGCTAACAGACTTGGAATGCCATTGGCTCCTGGAGGACAAATGGAAGACGTGGTCATTTCAAATCAAAAGAAAGCATTTAAGTGGAATTACTACAGATCCATTTTTGTTGCCAGATCAGATTATACCGTGTTGTAGGAGGATACTGAGATGAAGTTCATGATCGAAGAATACGGATTTCAGTTATGGCAGTATCAATCCCCATGTCATTGAGTATACTGAAAAATACAGTTTTGTCTGGAAGTCCAGCACTTCAGCCATGAAAGAACTGAATGCTTTTAAAATATGGAGTAGTATCTTCTCTTCTGTTGTCTAAGATAAAATAGCACGTATTATTCTTAGTAGGAACCAAAATGTGAACGCTGTGTTCTGTTGCGTTTGTGAGAAGAGCTGCTCCCTTTTCAGTCACTTGAGATTAGATAAGGTTTATGTAATTAAGTACAGATCTTTCACTCTTCTGGTAAAGTCTATGAGAAATGGATGCCTTCTGAGTTGAAGCCATGCAAGAGTCTGAAAAAAGTGAAATATTCATGTCACAATTTCTACTAATTTATACAGCAGATTAAGTCATTTCTAAGGCATGCTTACTGGCAAACGTTGAAGACAAAACAAAAGCATCCATAATTAAATACAAGAAAGAACTGTTACACAGCTTATACTAGAAGTTACTACTAAGTTTGCCTCTTTAGAGATACAGGTACGTTTCCAGTGCAGTTATTTATGTTGCATCCTACCAGGTTTACTACATGTCTGTAAAGAGCAGACAGCATTGACTATTATGTTGACAAACAAGTAGGAATTTCAGATGATTCTTGTTCCAACTTAAAGCTAACAGCCAGAAGCTAGAGCACAATATAGTAGGTAATTATATTTCCAAATTATGGCATAGAATAAGGCCCAATCCTGAAAATAGGTAAGGGTTGTGCAAGCCAGCAGAAAAATGACATTAACTAATTATGTTCTTAGAGGCATTTTTAGAAGAGATGTAGAAGTGCCTAGTACACACAGTACAGAAGTAGGGATCTTTACCTAGTTGCTTATGAATACTGTAACCAGCAGTTAACATACATACAGAGTATAAGCACTTTTTGTTCATATCAGAAAGAAAAGAGTGTTTGGTATTCAGTGGAATGCAGGGATACTACTTTTCCTATGTTAAACAGATTAATATTGGGTCACATAGGTATAGAAGCAGGTGGAATTTGAAGAAGCTTAAAAGGAAGACATAAAGAGAAAAGAATTACCGAATGAAATCATCTATATCCATGGAGCGGGCTCGTTTTTCAGAGTAACCTGTATCTTTTAGGACTGTCTGTATTTTCTCTGAAATTTTGAAGTTTTCAGGTATTTCCTGTCAACAGAAAATAGAGTACAAATTACTTTTCTAGTCAAAGCACAGAAAAATATTAATTTAAATATTTTATTATTCCCCTGCTTTTAGAAGACAAATTCTTTAAGCAATGTAAGCTGTGCTTTTCTTTTTCTCTATGGATTACTGTATTCTTGTGTCTGAAATGATACCTCAGCTCATGCACTATACATGAATCACTAACAGTATATCACTAACAGTAAGCTGACATGAAGTTTTCTTAGCAGACAGTGAGGTCAGTCCTTGAGACATGTACAGCCCCTGTATTAACAATGTCCTCAGATTTAATTTTTTTCACTGCAATTTAGTAAAGTTTCAGATTTTACTTTAAGAAAAAAGTTAAATTCCTCCCTTCCCAAAACCTTCTGAGGCATGCTTTGACATGTTGAGCCTTTCCACTGTGTTTTTTTATCCTTATAATATTAGAATTTAGGTCACAACACACAGGCTTAAAATTCAATATATTAAAAAGGAACTTACTGCATTATGTAAGGAACAATGGATTCGGTAATTGTGATCCAGCAACTGCTCTACAGCACTTGACCTAAAAGAAATGTAAATCTAGAATGAAAGCTGATCTTTAGTTTTTTTGCCTAGCTGTTAGACTTTACTATAAAAAGAAACTATACAGAGTTGTTCTTTTTAAACAGGTGCCTGTTAAAGAGTTTTCTCCTAAAAGTTTCACTTTGTAAGAGTCTGTGACCTCAGCATAAACTCTCCTTCAAAGTTGATCCCAGACTCTGATGGCATGCATTTAACACTGACAGACATTTTTGCAAAGTGAATGGTTAACTGGATGAATTCTCAAACTTTGAAAGATGTTTCTCAAATAGAAGTTACTTACTTAAAGGCTGCAGAGAGCGTCTTGTTTTTCCTAACAAAGGCTATCCTTACCAGACCATCCCATTCCTGAAATTGAAGTGTACAATATTTACTGAAAGGAAAATACAGCTGCTACAATCAGGAACAAACACTTGATAATTCTGCAATACTAAATGATCTTTCAGGAGAGTATCTTTCTTAAGAATTTCATGAAAGCCCATACAATCTTGGACAAAGTAATACTAGTTGAGGAGGAAAAAAAAAAAAAAAACTTCACCCAATAAAACCGTTTGCTCTTGCCTGTGGCCAGGAACTCCAGGCCAAATTTTAAGTGCTAGAGATGCAAGATGCTTCAAGAATATTTGGCTAGTGCTGAACAAGGCTGAAAAAGTCTTTAAGATCAAAGTACATCAAATATAAACTTCAAAAATACTATCTTGTAGCATCTATCTTTTGAGACTGTGAAGAGTCACCTGAAGTCACTCTTAGACACTCCTTTTATCATAAACAAAAAAGCCATCAGCCAGAAGATGAGAGGTACATTATGAGTTGCAACTCTCCAACTGATACAGAGTTATTATCTGAGTCTTGTCAGAAAGAGAATCATAGAACGACTTAAGTGATCTTTAATGTTCATTTCAACACAGTTCCAACTCACCTGCCATAAGCAGGGACACCTTCCACGATATCGGTTACCAAAAAGTCCCAGCCAACGTGGTCTGTAATGCTGCCCTAGATGGGGCATCCACAGCTTCTCCAGGAAGCCTGTGTCAGTGCCTCACCACCCTCTGAGTAAAGAATTTCTTAACATCTAACCTAAATAAACCTCCTCTTCTTTAGTTTAAGACCATTTCTCCTTGTCCTAGCTGCCTCTGTAAAAAGGCAGTTTTCCTCCTCTTTATAAGCTTCCTTTATGTAAAGGAAGATGGTAACGACATCTTCTCATGGACTTCTCCAAGCTGAACAAGCCCAGTTCCCCCCACCTGCATTCATAGGAGGAGCACAGAAGACATCCAATCATTTTTGTGGCCCTGTTCTAATCCCATCCCAACATCTCCACATCCTTCTTGTGTTTGGGGCCCCAAGACTGGATGCATTACCCAAGGTGAGGCCTCACAAGGGCAGATCAGAGGGAGATATTCCCACCCCTCACCCTGCTGGCCACCCCTGTTGACGCAGCCCAAGCTACACTTGGCCTCCCAGGCTGCAAGCGCATACTGCTGGCTTGCATCAAGCTTTGCACCCACAAGGATCCCCAGGTCCCTCTCTTCAGGGCTGCTCTCAAAGAGTTCTCTTCTCAGTACGTACACATATCTGGGATTGCCACAACCCCAGTGAAACACCTTGAACTTGGCCGTGTTGAACTTCTTTAGGTTCACACAGGCCCACTTTTCGAGCCTCTCCAGTCCCTCTAGATGGCATCCCTTCCTTCTGTTGTATCAACTGGGCCACTCAGCTCAGAGTCATCTGCAAACTTGCTGAGGATACGCTGAATCCTACTTTCTAGATCACTGATAAATATGTTGAAGAACACTCATCCCAAGATGTCCTGGGGGAGACCACTCATCACCAGCCTCTACCTGGACACAGACCTGCTGACCACAGCCTTCTGGCTGTGACCATCTAACCAATTCCTTCACTGAATAGTCCACCTATCAAATCTACACCTTCCTAATCTATAGCTAAGAATGTGGTATGACAGCACATCAAAGGCCTTGCAGAAGTTCATGAAGATGACATCACTAACTTTCCTTTGTCCACTGATGCTGTCACTCCATCCTAGAATTCCACCCGAGTGGCCCTTGGAGAAGTTACACTGGCTGTCTTGGATCACTTATTATCTTGCATGCAAGCTAATAAACAGAACGTTTCATTGTTAGTAGAGTATATGATGCTCACCTGGAAGTTGATGGGTGGTGGTGGATTCTTTGGCTCTATTCTGACAACACTGGATTCAACTTTTGGAGGAGGCCTGAAGTTGTTTTTTCCAACCTGTTAGACGTTAAGCAGCTGCATGATTAAGTTGCACAGCTTCGCATTCACAGAAACATAGTTTATCTTTGATAGCTTTGTGATGTAATGCAAAATGACATACCTTCATCAGATGGTCCACTCGAGCTAATAACTGAGTATTGATAGAAAGTCTGCAGTATAGCTTACTTCCTGGTTTTGCAACCAAACGAAGTGCAAATTCTCTTTGAAACATAAGTATTGCACACCTGGGAGAAACAGAAATGAGCAAATAAATTTCAAGTTTAACCAACTTTTAAGTCAAAAGCCAACCAGCAGTTAGAAAACACATTTCCTCCCCCCCCCCCCCCCCCCCCCCCCTCCCCCTCAGTACACATCTTTGCTTAGTTAGCTCAGACTGTTCAAAAAAGCCTCAGTGAAACCAGTCAAATTGTTTCAAAGCTACTATAGAATTTGATTCTTTCAAGTGGGTGAAGATCAAAGAGACAGAGACTAGTCTTAGAGTTTTGCGCCCAACTAACAAATGATTTTGAGTAGTTCTATGACAAATCCTTCAAATCCAAGTTCTCTAACTCCAAAAACCGACCAGTAACATCACTAAAACTAGTTTGTCAATGACATACTGCACAACACACAGAAGTACCCGATCAGTTACATTTTTACATCTTATAGACAATAGGAAATGTTTTGGCTTCAAGTCTACCCTTATCAACCTTACTTCCTAATGTAGGAAAGCATCTGAAATGTTACTATGCACTGCTTATCCCTGGAATAACAATCAGTCACAATTCCAGTGCAAACAGGAGCAATTCTTGATTTCATCATTTGGACTCCCACTTATACCAAGACTATATCACCTTCTTGTGAACAACACATTGACATTAACTAATCTACAGGCACTATCAGTTTCCATATTACAAACAAACAAACAACCCTGGTGTGGTCTTGAGCCACCAAACTGATATTTTAAGAACTAAAAATTTTTTTAGGAATATTTGTAAAACTAGGAGGCTTTTTCTTCTATCTGGCAATCTAGAGCACTGCTCTTCCACATACCTGAAAAAGGGTCTATGAAGCAATAACTTGAAAACAAATGGTGAAGAAATCTGAGGAAAAGAGTAGTAACATTAGCGCAACTTCTCAGCAATTATGAAAAAAGAAATTGTCACATTGTTTAGTCTATACCTGGTAAGGCAAGTTGGCTACACATGCATCAAAGAACGGTAACTCTGTTTTCAGGACATCTCCAACCTTGATTTCAAGTTTGTTTGCCAGACACCTACAGAAAGGTACAATGGGGTTATCTTCAAACAAGCACGTTGCCAGAGTGTTTGCCAAAGCAGCTCCACTGCTTCAAGTTCATGTAATTTCCACAGTTGATACTTACGTGCCTTGGACTCTTTTCTGAAGTTCACCCACAAGTCTGGGATCAATTTCACAAGCAATAACCTGAAAATAACATATATATTTGCAACGCTTCATATGAGCTCCTGACTGGAACGAAAATTACAATTGTAAAACAGGTACAAGTAAGTGTTGCTACAGGATTAAGCAGCTCTTCAATATTTCCATCAGGCTATGTGTGGCTTTTTTCCTGCCATCAGGAAATGATGCAAATCTCCTGCCATGCAAGAGATGCAAAATAAATTGATAACAGCAATATAGATTGACAAAAACGAGCACGAATTACACAAATAGACAAAAACTCACTGCAATTATGTTAAGGGTTGAGAAAAATTTAAATCAGGCAGTTCTACTTACCCGGATGAGGTAGCAAAAGACCCTTATGTTTGCCACAGACTAATCCATAGCATGATTTAAGTATGGGAGGAAAGCCACACTTACTTTTTTCACTTTCTCTAGCATTTTTACGGTCAGGTTACCGGTTCCAGGGCCTACTTCCAGAACAACATCTGTACGCCGCAGTGCAGCCTAGGAATAAACAGCACCTCTGTATTTTTTCTAAAACAAATTCCCAGCAGTCATTCAATTTTAAAATGGAAGGTACATGCAGCTCAGTAAGACCATGAACTCAACTAACAGAGAAATATGAATGTAGTTTAGAAAGAGAAGGGAGGAAAACAGTGAACACAGGAATGTCCTACAATTTAATTAGAAGTGATGCTTAGATGAGCACAGAAAAGTCAGCAGGCAGCCACCATTTCTAAAAAATACAGTAAAAAGTAAGAAGTATAGCACAGAAAGGCATCTCCACAGCCAGAAAAAGACACAGATAACAAAAATGGATCAAGGTGTGCTTTTAAGGCAAAAATTCCTGACTTCTGCCCCTGAGCCCAGCTCTGAAGTCCATCACCTCCCTCAGGTGATGCCCTAACAACACACTGAAAGAACTCAGCTCTCCCAGTGACAGCTGTTACGTGCTGGCATGATGGGAGCTTGCTTGCCCCTGACACGAGCACGGACAGCAGCACGGCCTCGCCATTACTTTCACAGAACCCCAGAAGGGCTGAGGCTGGCAAAGCTTTGTGGGTTCACCCGGCCCAACCTGAGCAGGGTGCCCAGGCCCACGTCCAGGCGGCTTCTGGAGGTCTGTGAGGAGGGGATCTGCCTCCTCATCCGAGCAGTCCCAGCTCTCACCCTCTCCTAAGAGGAAAGGGGCGGCCAAGGCGCTGTGAGCTGAAGACCTCGGGACGGCAGAACTGTTTGGGTTCCACGCAAACACCCGACTGCCCAGCGGCGCCGTGAGCACACGGACAGCGCCCCGGCACACGCACCTTTTCGATGATGCTGTTGACGACGAGGGGGTTCTTCAGGATGTGCTGCCCGGCGCCGGTGTTGAACAGGATACCTGCGGAAAGACAGACGGCGCCGTCAGCCCGCAACCCGCGCCAGCCCGACCCGCCGCCGTCGCACCACGCGCCTCCATTAAGCCCACGACCCGCTCGACGCGTCCCCGCGCTCGCCCCGGCCGGGTCCCCGCCGACAGAGGCGCGGGGAGAGCGCGGGCGTCGTTCCCGACCGGCACTCACCGTTGGCGCGGCCCTCCTGGAGCTGCTGCCGCGGCCGCTTCCCTCCCTTTACTTTAGGCATGGCAGCGCCGCTCCGCTCCGCGCACACGTGCGGCCGCCGCCGGACGGCAACGGGACGGCAGTTCCCGTCGGGCAGCGCGGTAAGAGCGCGTCACCGCGGCACTACGGCGGCCGCGCGGGGGCGGGAGCGGCGCGCTCCGCCCCGCAGCGCTGCGCGCCGGGGTTGTCCCGGGGGGCGGCCGCCCGGGCGCGGGAGGCGTTCAGAGCGTCATCTCTTATTCTCACAACGAAATAACTCAGAGGCGAGGCGCTCAGCGCCAGGCTCTCTGTACGGAGGCAGAGCGTGAGTTTCTGCCGTAACCACTCTGCTCCACATCACAAACACAGCTCTGCACAAAGTCCGAGCCTCCTTCTAGCACGGCCCACCCGCGGGACGCCACCCAGGCGAAGTGCAGCAGACCGCCCGCCGCCCCCAAGAGGCGGGCCGTAACACCGCCCCTCGCGCGCCCCGCCCACGCCAGCCCGCACCCATTCCGCGCATGCGCAGCAGAACGGCGCCTGCCCGACGTTGCGGCGGGCAAAGCCCGTCGACGTCGCGCCGAGATGACGTATACGTAGCGCGCCGGGGAGGCGGGGTGCCGCAGCTCCCGCGGCGGGTGCCGGCGTGTGGCGCGAGCTTCAGAATAGGCGGGGGCCGCGCGCACGCCCCGCCCCGTCCCGCCCCGCCCCGCCGCGGTGAGCCGTGTCCCGCTCCCGCGCTGCCGCCGTCCCGAGGCGCTCCTCCGGTACGGAGGGCGGGGGAACGGGCTGCTGGTGGGCGGGGCGCGGGGTGGAGCGGGGCGGCCTTCCGCGACCCGCGGCGTGGCGTGGCGTGGTGCGGCGTGGCGGGCAGGGAGGGGGCGCGGCGGCGAGCGGGGCTGGTCGGTGCTGGGCCCGGCGCGCTGCCGTGTGGAGGCGGTAGGGGCTGGCGGCGTCCTGCGGGCGGGAGCGGGGCGGGACGAGCGGCGGGAGCGGCCTGCGCCGGGCGGGGGCGAGCCGCGAAGTTGCGCGGCGTCGTGCGGGGCTCTCCGGTGCGCTGTGAGTCGGGCAGGTGCCGGTGCCGGTACCGCTGCCGCGGGCCGCCGGAACGAGGGCTTCGTGCTGCCGTCGCGCGATCCGCCCGGCCCCCGGCGCCGCTGCCGGCTCCGCGCGGAACGGGTCCGACCGGGCAGCGCCGAGAGGACGGGGCGGCGCGCTGCGGGGAGAGCCGCGTCCTGCGGGACGGAGCAAGGCGGCCGCATCTTTACTCGTGGCTGTTTTCTCCCCGCAGGCTGACAGCCGACGGGAAAGCAGCTTTTCCCCACGTCTCACGGAGGGCCGGCACGGCTGCGGTGAGTTCCGTCTCTCCTTTCTGTTGCCTTGCAGCACGTGCGAGGTGTCAGAGCGCCGCCGCTGCCTTCGAGTGTCCCCGAATTCGAAACGGCGCTCCGAGAGGCGTTGGCAGTGCGTGGGAGCGCCTCCCCCGGTGCGCGCACCCCTCGGCCTCGACTTCCTGGAGCTCCGGCGCTCTCCTGTGTCGTTGCCTGTCCTGTTCCATCACCGTGCCGTTCTGTAGGAGATTGTTGTGTGCCATAAATCTGTATGTATGCCATTCTAAAGGCTTTAATCGCCCAAACTGAACATACAAACTTTTGAAAGCATATCGTCAGATGTAGGTTTTTACTGTCTACTGGGATGGTTTCATGTGAATTAATTTAATTAATCGATTAATAATTAGTTTAACGCCTCTGCATGAGAGCAGGCTGAACCTTTCATTTTTATGTCTGCTGTTGCATGCTAGTTTGTTGTGAAGTGTTCAGTCGTGTTTATGAAATGGCAAAGGTGAGCTGAGTTTGGAAGAAGTTAGATGAATAACGTGGGCTGTGTGAGTTTGGCCATCATGAGAAGTTTCCGATGACTGGAAAAGGGGAAACATAACCCTCGTTTTCAAGAAGGGAAAAAAAGCCATGCAGGGAACTACAGGACAGTCAGTCTCACCGCTGTGCCTGGCATAATCGTGGAGTAGATCCTCCTGTAGGCCCTACTAAGGCACGTGGAAAATGAAGTGATTGGTGGTCACCAACATGGCTTCACCAAGGGCAAGTCATGCCTGACAAACTTGGTGGCCTTTTACGGTGGAGTTACAGCATCAGTGAAAGAAGAGCAACTGATGTCATCTACCTGGACTTGTGCAGTGTGTTTGACTTTGTCCCATGTGATGTCCTGGCCGCCAAAATGGAGAGAAATGGATTTGGCAGACAGACCGTTTGTACTCAGAGAGTTGTGGTCAACAGCTCAATGTCCAGGTGGAAACTGATGACAAGAGGTGTTCCTCGTAGGCCAGTGCTGTTTAACACCTCTGTAGGCAACATGGACAGTGGGATTGAGTGCACCCTCAGCAAGCTGACAGATGACAACAAGCTGGGTGGTGCGGTTAGCATACTAGAGGAAGAGGATACCCAGAGGATACCTGGGTCTGGAGGGATCTAGACAGGCTTGAGAGATGGGCCCATGCCAACCTCTTGGTATTCATCGGGGCCAAGTGCAAGGTCCTGCACCTGGGTCAGGGCAATCCCAAGCAGAGACACAGGTTGAGTGGGGAATGGCTTGAGAGCAGCTCCGAGGAGAAGGATTTGGGAGTGTCAGTTGATGAAAGATGCAATATGAACCGGGAATTAGTGCTTGCAACCCAGAAGGCCAACCATATTTTGGGTTGCATCAAGAGAAGAATGGCCAGCAGGTTGAGGGAGGTGATTCTGCCCCATGATACCCCACCTGGAATACTGCGCCCAGTTCTGGGGCCCCCAACCCTGGAAGGACACAGAGCTGTTGGAGCAGGTCCAGACGAAGGCCATGAAAATGATCTGAGGGCTGGTGCACCTCCCATACAGGGACAGGCTGTGACTTCAGCCTGGAGAAGAGAAGGCTCTGAGGGAGCATTATAGTGGCCTTCCAGTACCTGCTGGGGGCCTATGGGAAAGCTACGGAGGGATTTTTTGTAAGGGCATGTGAATTAAGGAAAGTAAGTTAGGTTAAAAGTTATGTGATGTGTTGAATCGGCAGCTGCAGATTTGACCTTGCTAAGCTAGGTTCTCGCTGCTGATAACATATGTTTTTTTACAGACTTAGTTAGTGCAGACAGCAGGCCTCCTGTTGTTTCCAAAGAACTTCATTAGCTCCCCTATCCTTGGAATGTGAGACAGTAGACTAAAACGGCAAACTGCAAATTAACAAGGAGCAGCGGATTCATGAACAGAGTTGTGGCAGATGAGATGACCAACCAGAGCCAGCTAAGTGTCCTCCATCCTAATTCAAGCCCAAGAAAGTAACACGATGACCTTCATTGGAAAGACCACTGAGAGATGTGCATGTGTAAACGAGCTGAGACTTGTGGTAAAGGGGGGAATGTCAATCATTTTGGGGACTCACTGTAATAATCCGGCCTTTTCTTGGACATCTAATATATATGTAAGCTGCCTGCTCTTTAAGTATGTGCCTTTCTGGTATGCAGGCTAGGTGAGCATATCCCCCTGCATCTGGCGTGTATGCAGTGCTGATTAAACATGCCTGCTTTATAACTACTCTGTGGTTATAGAGTTTGATATCCGCAGGTCAGCATGTAGCAAACAGGACGAGGGGGAATGGCTTTAAACTGGAAGAGGGTAGATTTAAACTAGATATTAGGAAGAAATTATTTACTGTGACGGTGGTGAGATGCTGGAACAGGTTGCCTGGAGAAGTTGTGAATGCCCTCTCCCTGGATTTGTTCTAGGCCAGGCTGGATGGGGCTTTGAGCAATGTGGTCTAGAGGGAGGTGTCCCTGCATATAGCAGGGGGGTTGGAATTAGATGATAGTAAAGGTCACTTCCAACCATTCTATGATTCTATGTAACCTTGCTGATAAAGAATGAAAATATTCCTTCCTTGTCTTTGTGCATTCCTTTCTCCTTTTTCTGTGTTGTTTGTGCTGAGCCCTGTGACATCAGTTTTCCTGAGCTGTGTCCAAGCATACTCCTTTGAATAGTCCCAGTATCATTTCTTACTGCCTGTACCTTCTGTAAGGAGTTTTTGGTCAGTTTGCTTTCTATTTAACCTCAGAGACTTTTTCATTTTTATAACTTAATCTTAGTTACTACTGTAAATACTAATGCCAGCCTTTCTCACAACTGTCCCTTATTCCTGTGTTCCACCTTTCTTTGCTCCTTTTTCCCCTGTGTCAGCTGATTTTTATTTCAGATCTGGATTTTGCTTTCACTGTACCAGTACGTTTGTACCTAAATTCTGTTATTAGTTCTGGTCTACTGTTTGTGTCAGTAGCAGCACAGGGAGGAAAGCACCACAATTCATTCTAACATAGATGTGTTTATTTTTCTTCTTTGTTACAACTGTAGTTGGGCACAATGTAGATGATGTTTCCTATTCACATAAAGAAATAATTAACTATGTTTGAAAATCTTCCTAAGGACTAACATACAGTTGTAGTGATTCTGGTCATTAGTGAAGTTGCTAATAATTTTCGTGGAACACTGAACAGCCACAGTACTTGTAGTTTTTTTGTTTGTTTTTACTGCTCAGTCGAAATACAAACATCTGGTGTGATTGAGGTACTATAACCTCAGGAAAAGAGGCTCACAGGAAAATGATGGAGAGAGGCTGGAACGACTGCCAGCTGTTTCTGAAATTGAAGTGCTTACGGGCACTGCTGATGGCATGTGAACATTGACACCAATGCTTGCTTTCGCCTGAAGTATTTTTTCCGAGGACGAGCCATTGCTGGTTCTTGTGTCTGTTGAGAATAGAAATTTTGTTTTTCCTGTTTACCTCAAAAAAAAAAAAAAAAAAAAAAAAAAAAAAGTCTTAAGTTTTTAGTTGAATCTCCCAATCTGCAGCTTGTAGCTTTAGCCCCTGTGACATCACCTGCAAAAACCTGAAGAGTCATTCTTGCACTCTTTGCATGTGCCTCTCATGGTCATTTTTAGGTCTTTTCAGCCATTCTGTAACTCCCACTTTACCAGACTGAACAGGTACTCAATCTCTATTCATAAGTCCTTTGCTTGACCCCAGTTACCTTGGTAACTCTGGACTCTCTCTAGTTTCTGCACTTTTTTTCTTGACCTGGGGAAGGGGAAAGTGATGACAAAGCTGAAGACTGTATGTTAGGAGCAGTATGTTGTGTGCAGTGTCCTCCTAGATACTGCTGTGTAGAGGAGGGTGATAACACCCCCAGAGCCACTTGCCATGTTCTTCCTAAAGTTGTCCAGTATGTAGTTAACATTATTTTCAGTGAGAACACTATTTTGTGAAATATTGCTATCAATTTCAGAGGATCATAACTGAATCTGTTTCTGTACTTCATTATGATGGAAAATATTTCATTGAATTAACAAAATTGTACAAATTAATTGCTTGGGTATGTATGAGTAGTTATGCTGATTCTTTGGAGTATGGAAAAAGCAAAGGTTTTAGGTATTTTCTGATAAAATCTTTTGTCTGTTTGCAGATACATAGCTGTTCTTGGTTTGTTTTCGTAGCTAACACTTGATTCTAGAATTTGAATGTATTTTGGTGTTTCAAGAAAAGAACCTGAATACTCACCTTCCTCCAGCTTCAGGCATTGAAAGAGTGCAAGGGCAAGCATAGGTTTTATTTATAAACTGCAACCAAAGATCGCCCCATCTTCAGCAAAATCACTACCTTCATTTTTGTAGTGTTGCTCATGACGGCCTCATCCAGTGTTGTGTGAGGAGTCCAAGAGTTAACAGAGCGCACTTGCGGAGGACTAGACATCTTGAGGGCCGTTAAATTCAGATGCCTTGCTCCTAGGAAGTCCTCAAACCAGAGTCTTATGGAGGAAATATGACTGAAGGATTGCCCTCTCCTGATGATCTTACTTGGGCATCTTGTATGGTCTTTCTCAGAGATAAAATAATCATTTAAGTAAATTTTTGTTCTGTCCTTTTAAGGACATTCCTCTAGCAATACCTGCCCTTTTTTTAATGACTTTTTTTTTTTTTTTTTAGTGAAAATATAAACTTTTTCAGGAATGTGTGAAGCTTTGTAAACAATTCTTTGATTATCTTTTTAAATTATTTTTCTTTAACTAGGTCTGTCAGGTAATCATTTTGAAACAAGAAAAGGGTGAAATCCTCATGGGTTTTTGTTTGTGTTGTACTAACTTCAGTAAGTCAGTCATCTGACGGGACCTGTTCTTGGTGAAGCGTGTAAAGTTTTAGTGATCACACTGTTCCCAGGGAAGGAGGTAAAAGAAAGGCTGCCTTTTTTTTTTTTTTCCAATGTCCTTCTTGCATTGAATATTGATGTCAGATATCAGGATGTGCGCCGCAGAATCAGTGTTGATAGGCATGCAACTTTCCTATGGCAGCTCATTGTTTGGAGAACACTGAGCAAAGGGCCTAAAATTAATTTGTTTCAAGTGGAAGAAGTTACGTAATGTTTTGCTTAGACTGGTGCATACGCTGCAAAATTAGTAACTTTTAGAAGTTCTCCATTGGGTTTTCATTTCACAATGAAACTGATACTCTGCTTTTTTTTTTTTTTTTAATCAGGTCTTGTTCAGTGGTGTAGGACTGTGGGATACGAATATATTTCTTTCAGAATGAAAATAATTTGTCTTTTAAATAGAATCAAAGCCACTTCAAATACTCAGTTTTGGTCTTGCAGGAATTGAGCTGAGATCTCCATAGTGAAGTCTCTATGCCTGCTTCTCTTAGCTTTTCCCCCATTTACTTTTTTTCCTCCTTTCCTTTCCATCTCTGCCTTCTTTAGGTTCCTGAAACTGTTAGCCAGACTAGACAAACTTCCTTTATGCAGCGTTTATACCAGAAAAATCTGAATATACATTTTGTTGATGCTTTGTGTGAGCTTATTTTACTGAAGTTCTTAGTGCTTTGCAATAGAGATCCTATTGTGATCCTTCCTTTCAAGTTAATCTTGTGTTTTTCTGCGTTGTCAGTGTGTTTCTGCTTCCTGATGAATTTTGGCTGTTCAATGAGGCAGACAGACTGGGGTGTTCAAGATGTAAAATATCTGCAGAAAATAAAAACATCACGTTATTTCACCTAAGTACCTCCTCATGCTCCCTGTGATGTCAACATTACTTACGGCTTTATCATTTAGTGATTATTTTAAATGGAAAAATGAATCTATCAAGACTTCTAGTATAACATCAAAGCTTTACCTTGACATTGATTCTTTGTCCTGGGTGCTGAGAATTTGAGTGTTTAAATTTGTTATGGTCTCATAATTGTAGGAAATTTTTAGGGAATCTGTAGGGCGATGAAGGTTAGAATGATTGGTACAAGTAGTTGAGGAGAAATAGGAAGTGGTTTGGTTTTGCAGTGCAGTTTAAGCAGAGACATACAAAGATGTATTGTATGGAAGGTATAAAACAGAAGATAGCTTGTTTGTTCTTTTTAGTTATTGCTGTTAAGAGATTGTTTAGTGGTTACTACTTTTGAAAGTATGCTCAGTATTTGTTTTTTGTTTTTTTAATCTGTGTGTTTTTAACCTGAAAACATTCAATTTTTTGTCTGTTTTCATAAAGGAAGACATACATTGTGAGGTCTTTAACCTTGTTTTTTGCTCATTTTGATGTAAGGGTGATGTTTTTCTCAAAAATTAAAATTTCAGACCTGTTTGAGAATAAGGCTTGATTTGTGACATTCTTAATATCACCCTGGCAAGTTTCCACCTCATTTTTTGTGTGAATGTTGGAATGATAAACTTCTTTTTAGTACTGAACAAAGGCAAATTCTCAGCCTTTTCATAGAAATAGTCTGTGCTTGGTTGTTTATTTAAGAAAATTAAGGATAGAGTATTTTAACTTGGATCTGTATTGCAGTAAGTTTACATAGGTTATAAATGAATATTTATTTACATATGAAAATTATTTACAGAAAACCAGTTATGTTAACTGTCAGATATTAATGATTTTGTATATGTTCCTCTTTAGTTAATTATAATCCTTATTCTACAGTCATTATAAATGTAATTTCTGCTTTGTGTCACCCAAAGAGTAATGAATTTGTTTTTTTTTTTTTACACGGTGTAAGTATGTATTTATATTTGACATTAAGCAGTTGACATTCCCAGTTTGTCTGATTGATCTATTGTATGCTGAATAGATAATTAATACGTATATGTTGAGGAAAATTCAGCTCCATTTAGAATTCTAGTTAAGTAGAATTCCCCAATTCATACTCTTTTGAGTAGATATAAAATGTTGAGATGTTAGATGGACAGTTGGACTAGCTGGTCTTAGAGGTCTTAGACAACCTCAATGATGCTGAGTTACAGAAATTAACTACCTGAAATGTATCAGCTTTTCTTTAGGGGCAAAATTATTCAGAAAATAGCTTCTAATACTCTGCATCTTGCTTGTTTCAGGTAACCTCATGGTTTTACCTGCTTGCTGCTGAAGTTCTAGTTGCAGTTTGCTCTGTCTGCTGTGCTTCACACAAGGTAACCAATTTAATATCAAAATATTTTCTGTAATCCTTCAAATCTAGTAAGCATGCTTGTAGTTACAGACTTAATGCTTGCTTTTACTGAGTAGAATTTTCTGAAAGTAAATTAATCACTCTGTACCTTGACACTGCTTATGAGTGGGTGTGATGTTATCTTACACTATGTAGTCTAATGAAAAATTAGTACAGGATGTTTAGATAATGTGCATGGAAATTGCCTGTCTAAATTTGCTGTCTTTTTTGTGTGTTTTTCTTCTTTTTTAAATGCTCTCAGATTTTCATGGATCTCAACAGTGCAAGCAGTATTGTTTTGCAAGTCTTGACCCAAGCTACTAGTCAAGATACTGCAGTGCTGAAGCCAGCTGAGGAACAACTGAAGCAGTGGGAGACACAGCCAGGCTTTTACTCTGTCTTGTTGGTAAGATACAGTGGAAAAAGTGTTGTTTCTTAAATTGTCAGCAAGTTGAAGGTGGCTTTTTAGAATAGTGTTGGATAGTGACCCTCTGGCTGAGGGTGGCGTTGAGTTGTCATGCTCCAGCTTGCTGGTGTCCTTACACAAGCTGTGCTTGGCATTGTCTTCACCGTCTCTGAGGAGAGTCTGAGGAGATTCCCAGGCATTTAGGTAAAGGCAGAAATAGAACTTCTAGCAGCATGAGTGGTTGAGTCTCTAGTGTTAAACCTGTTACTGGCCTATTGTGAGATAATAGAAGATAATAGAAGGCCAAGAGGACCCTTGCTGAAGGAGTTGCCTTTACCACCCCCATGAGGTGGTAACATTTGTATGTACCAAGGCAGTACCACCTTTGCTGTGGAGGTGATGCGTATTGTGACAGTTTTCATAGAATAAAAGCTCCTTCAGTGTATTCAGTTTGATATCCAGTTAGTATTGATTTCCTTCTTGTCAGCGATACAGGGTTTTCTAGGGAGATTAGGTGACTTGGCAGGTAGCAAGGTTCCAGGAATAGGAAAGATGAGAATCTTCTTTTACTGCTACTGATGATGAAACAGATCTGTTAATATGATGCAAAGTGATGAAGTACATCCTCTAAGAAGCAGAGAATCTCTACTTCTTTGTTTAACTTCATTATGGCACTCAGGCTATCTGGAAGAAAAGGTACTTGTTACCTTAGAGGAGCAAGGGGTTAAGCAGATGGTTGTAAATGGAGTATTGTTAAGACAGTCAATCCCTATGGGAAAGGGGAATAATGTAATTACTAATGTCAGATACCTCTTCTGGGATAAAGAGAAGAGAGAAAACTATAGTGTGTGAAACATGTATCTTTGAATGTACAGTTTGTAGTACCTAGCAGATGCTACTGTGCATTTTTTTACTTCTTTTGAAGATGTTATACACCTCTTGATGAATAGAGATGGAAAGGCAGTTAGAATGCTTGTTTGTTTTGTGAAATAGGCTCTGTCCTTTGCCAATTGTATGAGTTTTTATTGTTTAGCTTTATTCCTGTAATTTCTGTGGCAGCATTGCAGCTACAACCTTTGATGTTTATCTAATGGTTGCTAGTTTTGAATCGATATCTTTGTTGGCTTGTGTTGGTTTGTAGTGATGGAGCTTTGTGGCTTTTTTGTTGTTGTTTCGAGCATTATATCTAGAAAGTTGTAATTATTATAGAAATTGAATTTGAGAGAAGTGCAATTAACTTCCGAATATATAGTGAAAATGCTTGATGAAGATTTTCATGAGCTCTTTGAAGGCTGTATTTACAGTTTCTTTGAACGTGGTACGCAGTTGTAACATGCTGCTGATCTGAGTCCCTATGGTTTTCATGCTTTTGTGGGCTTCTGAAGTGAACTCATTTAAGTGCAGTATAGAATGAAACCACTGACTTCATGCCTGTTTACTCACTAAAGAAGGCAGTAATGTCTCATGCCCTCAAGAAATATCCATCTGATATAGTCACCTTTTTCCTAAGGTGACGGTAGACGCAGCAGAAAAGCTGCTATCCACTGGGGTACCTGTTTTAAGTTCCCATAGCTTGCCTTTTTTCAGCTTTTCCTGTTTAGTTAATTTTCAGAAGCACCATATAAAATAATTCCTGTATGCATTTGTATGCATTTGTGTGTACATGTACATACATGTGTATAGGAATGCGTTTATGAATTAACATGTATATGTATGTCTTTAGCAGTTGAAGCTAATTTTCAAACATAAGCATAGGCAAATTGATTGTTGCTATCCTACCAGTTCACTGTTTTCTCATCGATATTGGTAGTCAGGAAAGTTCTTGACATGGGTCAAAAATAATGAGGCAATCTCCTGAAGGACCTTGGAAGTTTTCACAATGCGGAGTAATTTCTTACTTCAGTCAGAATCTGTCTTTTGTTGGAGAGTGTAGGAATTCATTGGTGCTGGTAATTACCTTTTAAATCCCTGTTCTACTAGCTGAGATTAGAATTATATTTACATTCTTCATTAGACTTATATCTTACAAATTAAATTTTAAGGCTAGCGCTGAGCATTTTTGTAAGCTCTTAAAATTAGTTTTAACATGTTATTTTACTTGTCTGTCAAATACTGACTGATACAGTTTGTTTCTATAAACTCTTATTTACAGAGGGGTGTGTGTACATGTGTTAAAAAACATGTGCCAGTGCATGTTTTTATACAGCTTCTTTCCTCTGTGTGGCATGTTGGATCACTTTTAGCTTTTTTTTTTTTTTTTTAACAGAACATCTTTACGAATCATGCCCTGGATGTGAACGTCAGATGGTTAGCTGTGTTGTATTTTAAAAATGGAATTGATCGCTACTGGAGACGAGTTGCACCACAGTAAGTTCCGACTCCCTTCCGCTTAACCTACAGAGTAGGTTTTGGTACACTTACCCAACTGATTATCAGCTAATTCCTTTGTAGATAGCAGCTGCTGTGGAGTTGATGCTGAACTTGATAAAACTTAACAACGCTGGGGCTCTGTTTGCTCTCGTATTACTTCTCACAACTTTCTTCACGTTGTATTTTAAAAAAATGAGCTACAAGTGTGTTTCTTAGTCACTAGGTTTTGAAGTAACATTATGAGGTTTATAAATATTATCTAGATTTTCTGATAGTGGCAGATATGGTAGGTATGAAGACTCTTGGAAAGGTTACTTGTGCAGATTTCATTTAATTCAGAATTCTCATTGAATTATATGCATCAAAAGAAGGCAGTAGCTAACACAATAGGAAATTCTGGTCTTCCTTTTCTTCTCTTATTATATCTGATAATACATGATGAAAAGCTCTCCAAAAAAGCTACAAGTATAACTTGTTGCAACTACAGAATTATGTAATTTATAGAATCGTTGAATGGCTTGGGATAAAAACCATGTATTTTCAACCACCTGCTTTGGGAAGATTGCCAGCCACTCTATGGGGCCCAGGTCCCCATTCAACCTGGCCTTGAACACCTCCAGGGATGGGGCACCCACACTTTCTCTGGCAGCCTGTGCCACAGCCTCACTGCCTTCTGAGGAGTGTTCTTTTAGACAGATAGCCTATTCATATAACCTACTAATGTAGCTTTAATTCATTCGTAAATCAGAGCTAAAGAAGGTTTCTTTTACAGCAATAATTCTTGAATACTTAAACGCATGTGAAGAACTTTTCGTCTCGAGGAACAGTCACAGTATGTTAAATGCCTCTAGTACACTGTGTTCAAGTTTTCCTTGAGTCTCACAGGACTGACTTTGCCCTGTTTCTGCTGAGCGTTTGTGGCTTTGCCACTGCTACTTCTACATGGCAGGAAGATACATATTAAGTTGAAATCATGAATTATTCGGAAAGTAGAATAGTTGAATGTTTCATTCTAATAAAATTTGTAGTTAAAGAATACTAAGTCAAAACAACTTCTTTAAAGAGAAAATGATCCTTCTGAAATATATTGCTTTCTGCACATGTTTGCCGGTGCTGTCCGACATACTCAGGCTACTTGTTCTTTACCTGTGTTAGACTTAAAGCAGCATTTTTCAACAAGTAGTTTTAGAGATAGGCCTTTGAATATTTTTTCCTGTATTCTAAGGCAACTTTCTGGATTGTTACGGAGTAGATTCTAGGTTTGTAATAGCCTGTTTTCAGGCACTTTTGATCTATCTTTTGGAAGTGTTATCAGATTGTGGTCTTTTTTAATAATTTTGTGCATTTTAGGTTTCTTCAGAAATAACTTCTCTTGAATCTCAGTGGTACTATGAGTTCCTTTTCCTGAAAATGTTGTTGATTTCACATGTAATTTATTACTATGAATTCCCTCTTTTGTGGACTTTGTTCTTTACTTTGATCACTGTATTAGCAACCTTCACAATACCTTTCATCATATTTTCGTTTGAATGCTAATTTCAAGTAATGTCAAATTTAGCCTTCTATTTTATGAACTAATACACTCTAAAAAAGATGTATAAATGAACAGAAGCTCCAGAGGAACTTTTTAAATTTGGGGGTATTTTCCCATGCCATAAACACATAAAAATATGAAAAAGCTTCAAAACTGCAAATTGTGGAAGACTGCAACTTAATGACTTTGAGACTTTGAAATTCTTCCTTAGAGAAACGAAGCAATTTTTCCTCTGGTGTAATTCAGCACAGAGGTAAGATAACTTATTGAGTAATAAGAACTCCTTGTAACTTCTAGTTTGTCTAGAGTTGTAGGCTTTTATTGCAGTTTATTCAAGGAAAATAGGGAGACTGTTTCCTGTGCTTATGTCTATGAACTCTGCAGCGGGTAAATAACTAGCTGGAGTTCTAATGTCCAGCAGATGTCAGTGTTGGATTATCAGGATGGTAAATTTTTTGGTGCTCCTGTGAGTCGTTAGAGATTTGTTGTGTGCACCTCATGTAGAAATGCACTATACCACTTGAATCCTAATTAATTTCTTAAATTCTTTAACTTTCTGTCCACTTTGCTTATCGTAAACTTCTATATTAAGGGGTTTCTTCCTTTGCTTTGCTTGTAAATGCCAAAGCTAACTTGTATTTTTATTTGTAGTAATGAATTGTAGGTTTACTGTTTTTGGAATGTCCATTTAGTATGCTTGACAGAAAAGACAGTTAAGGTAAGGGCCCTCATGAGCTCACACAATAAAGGGAATCATAAAGTTGAACAATTGAAACACCTCCTTTGTTTGCTATTCTTTAAAGTGATAGATCTCTGCAATCACTGAAATATGCAGGCTGTAGTTAATTGAGATTAGATTTCTTAGGTACACTAATAGTACCTTTCATGTTGTAGAAACCATTCAGATTTTGACTGTGTATCTGGAAACTATATGCTGTGTTTGTGTATTTACAAACACAACTACAAAAATACAGGCACAGTAGAAATTTTTCTTCTGTCAGTAAATGAAAGTGTTTGAGTCACAATTGTTACAGTAATAACTGTACATTAACTCCTTAATTACAGTTAGTTTTCACTTTGTATAGTTTTTCTTTTCTCAGTATGGCTGTGTACCTTACTCTGTATGCGAACTTCCTCTTTTACCAATTGGGTTTATGTATGTCACAGTAAAACCTGATGCCAGAGGGCCTTGTAAATACTTGAGTGTTTCACTTTTTCTTCAAATACCTTGAGATACTTGAAAAACAAGGGATGACTTCTTCACAGTTTACATTTGCACACTATTTTCTTGAAACATATACTTCAGTTTGATAATCTTCACCCAGTCACTACAATGCACAAATTGTAGTAATTGTTTAACTTCTGTGTCTAACAGTAGTGACAACTCTAAATAAAGATTATTGAGTTTTGTTGGAAATGAAATTATATTGTAATAAATGTATCCTGACAGTGCTCTTTCTGAAGAAGAAAAAACAACATTGCGTGCTGGACTTATTGCCAACTTTAATGAACCAGTGAATCAGGTCAGTGATGAGTAACTGATTAATACCTGAAGTGGTTTTCTTTCTTTACAAAGTATTTTAAAATAATAATGAAGTTTACAAGTTTTAATTTACGTGTTGCTTTTTGTACACATCTTCGTGTTGAAGTGAGATCCTGTCTCAGAATTTATATCATAATTCGGTTCTTTGTCTTTCGTTGTTGTTGCTTAGTTTTGCTTTTTGTTGTTCCGCTGCTGCTCGCAGTGACAGTTTGTTACCCTTTGCTGTTTATACAGACATGTGCTGAAATAATTCAGGGATGGATGTAGTCCAAAAGTGACTTTCTCCACTCCTTCTCCTCAGTGACTTTCTTTTTTCAGATGCGTCTGTACACTGATCTGTGTCTCAGTATAACTGCACCAGGAAGGGTGGTGGCAGTGGTGTAGCAGGAATGAGCTGTTGCGAATGCTGCCGCATAGACCCACTAAAGCAGTATTGCTGCTCCATGTCTAATCACTACAGAAGAGAACTTAAATAAACATAATAAAGATTCAGTAGGATAGTGTCTAGTCATACATAATTTAAAGTGACTAAGCTACTGTTTTCATTAGAATAAGGAGTTACTGTTGAGTTTCAGGTCATTAACATTAGCTCTAAATATTCATATGCTAGATGAATCAGTCTTCCTTCTGTTAATGGATTCTTGCTTATACAAATATGAGATTCTAGAAGGAATTATTAGTTAATATTTTAAGCTAGGTATTAACTTTGATTGCTTTAGTGATCTTAATGCAAAATTTAAACATTACTGCCAGTTTAGCATTTTACTTAATATTTAATCATAAAGTTGAAAAATACTTTTTCTGCGGACTTGAAAATAGCTTCAAAAAAAAAAACCAAACAAAAACTTAATGAGTCCATACTAGTTTGTTTTTTTTTTACTTCAGGTTTTATTTGGCTGTTAAATTCTGCAGTGTTTGTTTCCTGAATGATATTTGACTTTATGGTACCTGAGTATTGTTTTGATTGTTTTATTTTTCTTTCAGATAGCAACTCAGATCTCTGTACTGATTGCTAAAGTTGCCAGGGTGGACTGCCCAAGGCAATGGCCAGAACTTATACCCACACTTCTAGAATCTGTGAAAGTCCAAGATGATCTTCGACAGCACAGAGCATTACTTACATTTTATCATGTTACAAAGACCCTGGCATCCAAACGACTTGCTGCAGACAGGAAACTTTTCTATGATGTAAGTAACATGATACAATATTGTACAGCATAAGCAACAACTTGTCTTACACGCTTTTCACTTCCCTCTGGTTGGCTGAAAATGAAATAATGGCAGTTATGTGGACTTTTACATCTGCCGTTGAAACAGAAATGTGCTTAGTTTGGACATAAGTACAATATGAGGTGCTTGAAAGTCAATTTCTATGTGAAATATATTTATTTCAAACTTTTATTCATTTTTTATATGAGTGTTTTTATAATATTTTGTATTAAGAAGCAGAGTTTAATCTGCAGCACAATCTATGTAAATCAAGTGTCTGTTAACATATCGTAAAGCAGATCTTACAATATATAAGCTAGCATTGTTTTTGGAAGAGTGTTCTGACTCCATAACTCAACGGTCGTGAAAAAATGCTGGATATTAGACTCCATTACCACTGTATTTTTTCTTTTATTGTCAGTTGAAATGTGTTCGTGATGATTTGGCTTTCATGAGATCAGCTTTCTCCAAATTAACTGGAAAATAGGATTTGAATGAAAATGCCAAATCTTGTCTCATAGAGTTTGCGTTTTCCATTGTAAGAGTCTGCTGTTTAGAATGCAAATTTGTCTTTGGCTGGATTTGCAGTCCAGTTTGGAGTTAGCCAGTGATATGACGTAATTAACTGAATGTAGCAAATTAAACATTAGTTTCACTGTGTTGTACACATTAGCGAGATCCTTCCTTACAATTTATTTTTTTTGCTTTAAAATATTTATATTTTCTACCTGCTATCATGATTCTTTGTAAAAAAAAATAAAATAAAATTGTATAAACAGCAACTTGATGCAATCTATTTGAACAAACTAACGGGAAATAAATTTGGTACCAGATACCCCTATGTTTGTCCAGAAATTACTTTTTTCTTTTAAATCATGGAAGTGTGAAGTTCTGCACAACTTCTGTCGTACTTCTTTGATGCTTTAGAGATTGCCAACTATTTGAAGCACAGTCTAGAATAGGAAACTTCAATATAAATCCTCGTGGTTATTGGCAGCCTATGAGCTCTAACACTGAACAGGTCTTCCATCTTTGATTTACCATTACTTTTCATCTTGAGCAGTTTTCACATACGATAATCCAATAATGTTTGTTGTTCTTTCATTACTACTACCATCAATCTTTACCTACTTCATTGACTGAGGAAGTTTAAGGCAGTCTAGCTCTGTGACTAGATCTTTATAGTTTGCTTTATTGCAATACCTAATTGATATTTAAATGATTTCAAATGTAAAAAAAATGTGATGGGTTCTCCATGTGAGATGTGAAATACTCCACAAATGTATTTGTGGTTCTCTTCCCCCACTTATTGTTAATAAAGCAGTTATTGTTTTAAATACTGTCAGCCACACTATATTTTAAATTCTGGTGAAGGTGAAGTCAGAATTTGCAGCTATCATAAAAACTAGTTTGTGTAGGCATCGTTCAATACTATTTGATTAGATTTATACATGTAACTCCTACCTGTATTCCCAGAGTATGCTGAAGGAGATGTTAGCTATGCTGTGAGACAAATTGCTTATATCTAGTGAGAGAGGAGGCAGTCAGGAGAGCTTTGAGTTTTTGAAGCCCATTCTATAGCTAGAATTGGTGACAAGAAAGAAAGGAAGTTTATATAGTTGCCTTTAAAGTGGTGGAGTCACAGAACGAGTAGTCTGGGAAGCAGCTGAATCTGTTGTAACATATTTGAGATAAGATGAGAAGTTTTTTTCAAACAAGAAGTTTGAAAAACATCTTCTGTCTAGTACAACTCAGTATAACAAAGGAGTGAGTTGTCCATATTATACAAGAAGATAGAGTAAGTAATTTAAGCCTAAACTGGCCTTTAAAATTTACACATTTATCATAGTAGGCAGATTCAGGAAATTAAATACATTGTTGATCTTTCTTTTTCAGCTTGCATCTGGTATTTATAGCTTTGCTTGTTCCTTGTGGAATCATCATACAGATACGTTCCTACAACAGGCTTGCACAGGGAATGAAGCTGCTGCCTCAAATTCATTAGAAAGGACTTTGTTGTCATTGAAAGGTAATAATACCGAACACTATTAAATATGTTATGATACAGTTCTCTTCGCATCATATGATCAAGACTTCTCTGAGTCTTAATATGTAACAAATCCATGCCTATTGAGTAAACAGGCCTCTTTTGACATGCTTTTAGCAAGGCAGAATGAGGACAGTGCATTGGAAGGGAAAGAAAGTACCTTTTTCCTCTGCATGCACTGTTCTGATATGCTTGTGGGAGAAAGTAAAAGTTCAGGAGATGAGAAAGTGGGAGGCACGACAAGACGAGTTTCTGTGTATGTTATAATGCAAGTTTGCATCTGTCTGTCTTATTTTTAACATGTAACTGAGGAAGCTGATCAATGCGTTTGTGTTAAGTTCATCTTATGATCAGTGGAGAGGTATAGCCATATCAGTCAGTTCAGATTTTTAGGTCAGTTTAGGCTCAAGAATTTATCAGTGAAATGAATGTGTATCTGTACTGTACTTTGTTGCACTGAGGAATTAAAATATTTGTGTGCATACCTGCAATGTGGTTGATAACAGTTTTTAGACACTTCAGAAGTTGTGGCATAGGGCTGTTTCGGGTTTCTGGCAATAAAAAGCCTGAGAAAATTAATAAGGTGATGTATGGGCCATATCTGATTTGTTCCTCTAATAAAACCAGCTCCTTAATGGGTGAATATGTAAAACTTTTGCAGAATTCTTCATGATGATTCAGTAATTTAGTGTTTTTGTAATTAGTTTTCACATGATATATTGAATTTTAAAATAATTCAATGAGATTATCATCATGGTATGTGTGGTAGGACCATCTGAAAGCCCACAGTTAATCTTTCATTTGGAGAATTGGAAGAAGCTCACAGCAGCTAGGCATGTTCTGAAATCTCTTGGAGGAAGGGCTGAGAAATATTTACCCAGTAAATTTCTTTTTTCCTAGTGCTTCGTAAACTAACAGTTCATGGATTTGTAGAACCTCATCGAAGTGTAGAGGTGATGGTAAGTAACATTCACCTGTTTCTGTACTTACATTAGAAATCTTCTGTTATTGTTTCAGCTCATAGAGCATGTTTAAAGGTTGTTTTAGGCATGCCTGTGCAACCTTTTGGCTGCCTGGGCTGTGCTGAGCAAACAGAAATCATCTTGGGATGCATAACACAAGGTTCACTATGAAAGTAATGCTTCCTATTTACTTCCATGGGAACTAAACAGAGCACAGTGGCACTGTTTGGTAGAGCAAAATCTCAGCTGTAAAACATTAGTTTTCAATCTTGACACCTCTATCAGCTATGTATTGTTGCCAGCGATGTACAAGAGCCTACATGGTGCACTTGTAACAGTGAGCACCAGTGAAGGTGACCCGCTGTTGCTACTGCTGAAACACACCACCCAACACCTCACTGTGCTCACGTCCACTGTGTAGTCTCAATCAATATTCAGCAAGTGTCAGTGAATGTCAGTGGGTGCCATTTTTTCTGCATGATGGAGTTCAGTGATACACGTTTGTTTCATCCACACTTAAAAGTCAGACACTACTTTGCCAGACTGCCGCTCTGCTGCCATCTGACTCGTGGCATCAGAATACAGTGGAATATTGGCAGGAAGGTTCAGCCTCAACTGTCATACCACCAGCATCCGATACCCTGGGCCAATATAACAAAATAGCAGGCATTACTTCTGGAGCAGCCATCATAAAATATCTGATATGAATCATGTATATAAGTAACAAAACTTATCTTAGTCTTTAACACTTTTTTATTAAAACAAAAATGCACTACAAAAGCCTAGAACTAGTGGGACACCTGGCCTTGTTTTTGTGAAATTTACACGTCAGCCCCTGGTTTGATGGCAGTGGCTGCAATTCTTAGTGAGCTCTCAAGGTATTTGTCAGAGATTTTTGGTAAAATGTTACTTGTGTACTTCAACCTTGAAAGCAGTTGTTCACAAGTGAACATGCTGCCCAAAAGCAATGATATGAATAAGGCTGACTGTGAAGTGAGGAATGTTTTTTCTTTTTTTTCTCCTGTAAGAGGAGGCTCATAGAAGTAGAGAGACACGGTCAGATTTTTGAGTTGAATGTCTGGTTGCAACCCTGTACGTTCCATTTGAAAGTGCCCAGTTTGTGTATTTATGTCAACTGAAAACGCAGTTGCAAATAGCCAAAAAATATATATATATATATATATTTTTCTTTTTTTTTTTTTTTTTTTTTTTTACAATCTTGAATCCTGTTCTCAAATTCCTTTATCAAAACGGAAAGTGCCGCTGCGTATTTTTTGCTGTTCACAGGATTGTGTTCAGCCAGTGAATTGAAACGCACACATTGATTTGCTGTAACTCGAGCTGGCACTGCACTGCGCCCTGCCCGTGCTCTGTGCTCTGGCTGCAGCTCAGACAGCACTCATTGTGCACCGCTGTACTGCTGCTGGGGAGCGGTGTGGGTATGTGCCCAGGGCTGGGCCGGGCCACTCGGAGGGGGGACCTGGTCTGGGGCAGAGGCAGGGCTGTGGTGGCCCATGGGTTGGGCATATCTGGTTTAAAGAATGTTCTTAATGGTGAATGGAATGTCATATTTGTCCGTGATTGATATTTTCTGATTACAAAATGAACGCTTGTGGTATGCAGCCCATCTATGGAAAAAAGGGAAAAAAAAAAAGAAAAAAAAAAGTAAACAAAAAAGAAAGAGAAGAAACCCAAACTTTTCCCTTATCTACAAACTCTCTGCTTTGCTGAAAGACGTGCAGAAGTTGAGAGCAGTTGTATGCATCCAATTAGATGCTGTGTTCAAGAGGAAAGATTGTAAAGCATATGTCTGTATTTTTGCATACACATTTTTGCTGCTTATCTGGTACTAACAAGGTCAGTTTTGATGCAGTTTGATAGCTACCTAATTATGTGTTTCATGGGGAAATTACTTGTCCACTGTAATTAATTACTTAATTAGAAGTGATCAGGAGATGTCTGATCTGGTAACGTGTCTTCATGACTTCAGTTTAGCTAACTGTCTTCTCATATTAAACTCCAAAATAAGCTTAATCTTTAATCATATACTTTTACATCTTTCAGGGTTTTCTACATGCACTGTTTGAACGGCTAAAACAGTTTCTGGAGTGTAGTAAGTGTCCTAATGTTTGTGCCTCTGTTAGTTAAATACCTGAATTTGGATAAAAGAGTAATGCAGTTATATTAAAATCACATTTTTGTAAGTGCTGAACTATTACTTGAAATGGTGCTGAAACTGCACAGGAAAGATGTCAGTGTAAATTTTGCTCTAATATGTGTAGTATATTCTTTGTATGTGGATGTTTTAATCTTTTCTATGTTTTTTTACTCCCTGTCTGTGCTGGCATTATGCCTGTATTTCATTTCATCTTTGAACTTTTATTGTGATGTTCCAATTCGTTTTGTTCAGATCAGTTACAGTGAATTTCACTGCAGCTGAGAGAAATGATTAAATAACTCTTTTTTCATACTTGTGACTTTCAGTTTATAACTTTATTCTGCTATAGGCTTTTCTCTGGCTTCTGTAATCCTTGAGCTACAAATAAAGCAAGTTGTTCTCTAGTATTATTGTCTTGAAATGTAGTTACCCAGAAATAAATGAGCCTGAAAAAATGATGGTTGTTAAATATCTGACTTTTCAGGTAGAAATATACGGACAGGAAATGTATGCAGAGACCGTCTAGAAAAGACTATAATTCTGTTCACTAAAGTGGTAAGTAAATTCTGTGGTTGCTGAATAGTTTTCAGTAGTGCAGTCCCTATTCAGTTATGTCTGTTTCTGAAAACCAGTAGGTCTCAGATCTCTTAAAGAAAGGGAGGGTACTGCAAATTCTTTGTTATAAAGTACCCTTCCCTTTATTTGTTTTCAGAAATGTATCTGCCAGACTTGAATCTGTTATATTTAATGAATGGGTTTTAAATGTGTCAGGTATCTTTTATAAACTGCATTGCTCCCAAGCAGGTCTAGTTGAAAACAAGTATTGTTTGTTAAACAAAATGGTCGTCTTGAATATGAGTTAAGAATTTCATGGAGGGATTAACTCTTCATTAAGCATAAATACTGATCTGTACCTGATTTAGATTTTCTGTAATTTCATATAAATAAGTGAGAGAAACCCACCTTGTTTTTTGATAATTAGAGTACGAAAGCATTTATTGTGAAACTTGCAAAAAAAAGTCATTTGATTTATCTTTTTGCTCTTCTACTTGCTTAATTTTTAGCTTTTGGACTTCCTGGATCAACATCCTTTTTCGTTTACACCTTTAATTCAGAGGTCATTGGAGTTTGCTGTGAGCTATGTTTTCACAGAGGCTGGTGAAGGAGTTGTATTTGAGCGCTTTATTGTACAGTGCATGAATCTCATCAAGATGATTGTAAAAAACTATGCTTACAAGCCATCCAAATATATTGAAGGTACTGCTGCTATTTGCTAAAACTGTTTTTTATCTTGAATATTTTGCTGGTAGTTGGCAGCAGTTAAGTTCCTTTGTGGCATTCTTTTGAAGAAGGTTTAGAGGGTTTCATGTGCACTGTGTTGTCAGAAGGACTATGCAAGAACATCTAAAGTCCTTCAAAATGTTGATGTATTTAACTACTCGTATACTTCAGTATTGTTCCATAATTCACTAAAATGTTCTAAAATCCAGTTTTTGCAAGTAGGAATTTCTATTGGTAATCAAAGTTGCATTTGAATTTTTCAAATACGAGCGTAGTTACTTGAGGCATGAAGAGCGTAATACATTCTGATAAAAGCTGTAGCATTTGTCATTCTGAGAACTCTGAGATTTAAAAATAAAATTATAATACAGAAAAATCATTTTTTGTAAGTTCTGACTAACATACAGTATGTATGTTGGTTGTATAGTATGCAGTATTTTTATTGCTGCTTTCTGTAACTGCGTTGGCTGTACAGCGTACAGTATTTATATTTATTGCTACTTGCTATAAGCAGAGTTAACTCCTTACCAAAAAATGCACACTAAAAAACAAAACCACCACCACCACCATCACCACCAACAAAAAAACGCAAAAAAAACCAAAAAAACCCACCCTAGTTATTTTTTAGGTTATATTTGGATATGATTTCTAAATAGCTATAAATGAAACTATTTGAAGTCTCTGTGTCTTAATTGATTTCTTGAGTAATGCTATATGTAAAAGAATAAAACAGCAGCAAAACAGTTTATCATCGAAGTAGTAGCTGAAAAGCATTGTAAAGCTATTCAGTCTGATAGTTCTGCATGAGAACTCTTAAGTGAATTTGGGAGTTTAATTTGCTATAAAAGAAAACCACACCAAAACCTGTTAATGAAAGTCTGCCATGAAAATAGCCTTTTTTTCTCTGAGGATGAGAATTTCTTATCTGTTATTTTCTTTCTAGTACTGTTTGATTGCCAAGTCATTTAATTGTGATCTGGAATTTTATACATTTCATTTCAGATAGCAGTCCTGAAACTCTTGAAGCACATAAGATAAAGACAGCGTTTTTCACATATCCAACACTAATGGAGATATGTAGGAGATTAGTCACTCACTATTTTCTGCTGACGGAGGAAGAATTAACAATGTGGGAAGAAGACCCAGAAGGCTTCAGTAAGAAACATGTTGTGTAGTTGGCTGTAATTTATTTGGATACTGGTGTAAGAGTTTCATATGCACATTGCCTCTAGAAATTACCTCCTATGGTATTATGCATTTTCTTTTTTTTTTTTTTTGCTGTCTTCTTACAGAGACAAACGCTTCAGCCATAATGTTTCCATAATATGAGATTTCTCAGTTGTCTGTGATTTCTGCATATCTAAATACTAAACTTTATTTGAACCACAGTTGAAATAATGCTTTCTTCTTTTCTTTGTGAAATAATAGCTGTAGAAGAGACAGGAGGAGATTCTTGGAAGTACAGTCTCAGAGTGAGTGTTTCAATTTGAAATAAAACATCTGACATCTATGAATGCACTTTTACCTAAGAGATGATAATTGGACAGATAAGCTCATACTTAAAAAAAAAAAAAAATGTATTAAAATTTCGTTTGAGTTAGTATAAATTAACTTCATGTGTTTACCAGTATTGAAAGATTCTAAAATGTACTAATCACTTTTTTCTCATCTTAGAGCATGGAATTTGCTTCACCATTTGCATTGTGGTGGTTATTAAATCCAGTAGAAGTTGTCTCTTCTTTAAACTGGTAACTGATGTTACCATTAATGAGTTTGTCAGATGTGATGAATGAAGAATGTTTCAGATGCATCTGTACGTTTTAGTTCAGATTCAAGTGTGCTTTTGGAGTGAACCTCTGTTATCCATGCTATGGTTTGCTTTGCAAGGAGAACTCAAAGTTTATTTGGTGGGTTACTTTCAGATGAAAACTAGAAAAAACAGCCCGGTGCATCTAGTGTCTTCCAAAATGCAAGTATGCAATTGTACCAATTGACTGAACTAGAATTAATTAAAAAAAAAAAAAAGAACTAATGGAAGAAGAAAACTGGAATATCTACAGTTGTTGGCTTCTCAATTCTCACTGTTTCACTCCACCAATCCACTCTTGTACCACAGAGCTTGCTAATATAGACGCTTTTCATCCAAATCTTATATACTGTATAACGAAATGGTGTTTCATATAAAACTGATTTTCCTAAGGTGTGTTACATTTTAAATTACGACCTCTGGTGTAAGATATTTGGCACTTATGAAATTTAGCCTAGAATACATTTTAATTGTCCTTATTTGATTCTGAAACAGATTCTTTCAATTTTTCAGCCATGTACGGAAGTTCTTTTCATTGATATTTTCCATGAATACAATCAGACTCTTACTCCTGTACTTTTGGAAATGGTTCACAGTCTGCAAGGTAAGTTGTTTAAAACATACAGGAACAAAAAATGTAGCATTCTTTGCCTTTTATAAACAGTTTATCAACTTCTGTGAAATGTGAAACAATTTTACATTCTGAGATCTGATGTTACAGAGTGCATTCATGTGGAATTTTTGAAAGCATGATAATATTTTAAGATTGCTAAACTTGGT
Source organism: Gallus gallus (assembly GCF_016699485.2). NCBI lineage: Eukaryota > Metazoa > Chordata > Aves > Galliformes > Phasianidae > Gallus > Gallus gallus. The sequence continues at coordinate 20,065,004 of NC_052572.1, forward strand.
GTAAGGAAAATGCAATGTGTGTATAGGTAGAGGTAATTCTAGGTGGCTGACAAAATTTGGAGCATTTCTACTTCGGTGAGCTTTCAGTCTTTCTTGAGAATGATCAACTTTAATGAAGTCTTTAAGTTGTTTTTAACACGGAACTTCTTTTCAATCTTGCAGGGCTGTTTATGCTAATTCTGCCATGTTTATGCAGAAGTCAGGGAAAAATAAACCTTTTAAAATGAAAGCTCAACTTCTGCTCTTGTTTTTGGAGAGTCAAGAGTACTTTCCAGTTCTGAAGAATTTACTCTAAAAGCTTAGCATTTTTGTACAAAATGTGAAGTCTTCATATGCTGAGATTATGAAATGCTTCATATGCTGAGATATGAAATGATTCAGATTGTATTTTTTTTATGATACCATTTATAGTGGCCATGGAAGATATGAAGTCGTAGCTGTCACTTTTTCTCCAATCATTTTGGGTTAGGTTTTGTAAGGTTGCATCTTACTTGTAATACAGTAAATATACTATGTTGTTTTGCATCTGAACTTTACAGAGTGGATTAGTACCTACTATTAAATAGAAACCACACTCAGAAAATGAATATTTCTGACTTCACATCCAGAATCTCTTCTTATGTATTTTATGTCTATAAGTTCCTGGATGATTTGCTATGCTGGAAATGGTATAAAGCTCATTACAAAAGGTTTGGCAGTTAATTTGTTTTCCAGGAATTAAAGATACTGGTTTTATGCTAAGAGATGCATGCATTTCTTGCACCCATTGCCCCTAGTAGAATTTCCTGGATATTTTTTATTTGAGACTTAAAGTACTAGATGGTATTTAGAATTTATTAATTCTCAAGACTTTGAAAAATGTTTACTTACGCATTCTAAGCACAAGTCCTCATGCATATATAGTATGTGGAAGGTAGGTCTAAGTAGTGACAGCTGGCTGTAGTACCACATGGTGGACAGTCTTTTGTTGTTTGTGGATTTTGAAATACAGCCTTCTGACTTTTTGTTGCTATTAAAGTTTATCAGCTCTGAGAAAATGAGTCAAAAGTATGGTATGAAAACAGATTTTATTTCAGTGCATTCACTGAAAAAGATCTCAAAACTGAAATATTGAATTGTAACTAAAAATAGTGAAACTGTCTTAATTTACAGCACGTTTAGTTAGTTCAATTATACACTCTTAAACAGTTTGCTGGCATTGTTTTAGTTATGCCTTTTTCTTTAACTGCTTGTCTTGTAGGAACTACCAACTTGGAAGATACCAGTGCTATACTGATTAAAGATGCTGGTAAATTAAATTTTGCTTTACCTTTGAAGGAACAGAGCTGCTATTGTGTATGTGCTTGACTTCTTAAAGATTATATGAAGATCTGTTCATATAATAGAAGTAATTATATGAGTTATGTGAACTGCAACACTTTCATGAAGATATTCTAATCATTTTATAAATTGAGGTATTTTTTGTCAAAAGAACTGTCTGAGGGCTGTACCAGAACCATTCTTAATAGAATGAATCCTTCATTGTCCATATAGCTTTTAACTACTTTTGGCAGTCTTTAAGTTTTCTTCTGTCATACCTTTTGCTAAAATATCCGTGTTCTTCATAGTGTTCCTGGGAGTATATTCATTAGTTTTGTTTTCATTTTTTCAGTCAGATTATCAATTGTTTTTTAAAAATTACATTTATAATGAAAAATGAAACATTTAAGCAAACATTAAGCATAACTGTTGTTTTTCTCCAGTGTATAACGCAGTTGGACTGGCTGCTTATGAACTATTTGATAGTGTGGATTTTGATCAGTGGTTTAAAAATCAACTGCTAGCAGAACTTCAGGTTTCTCATAACAGGTAAATGTTTTGGACTGTTATATATTCCTCATTTAAACATGATTTCTTGATACAAATTGGTAAGATACAACGTGTCATTATTGTAGACCTGAGAAATGATCAGTATCGAAACATATCTGTTAAATAACCAGAGTATGAAATATGAATAGGTAAACAGTCACTGATGTGATTATGAAGCTTGCCTTTTGTTAATAACATTTAAGTTGTTATCAAGTCCACTTTCCATGTTCTATAAATTATAAGTCTTCCTCTTTCAGCTACTTAGCTTGATTAAGCTTTATCAGGAAAATCAGATTTGCTTATTTAAAAAGTACTTAGTTAGGCCTCTTGAGTTCCCATAGCCTTTTAAGCAGCCAGGCCTCACTGAAGTCTGTGGAAGTGATTTATGTGAATATCTTAGCTAAGGTAGTGACTTGTTCTTTTGTTGCACTCCGTTCTCTTCAAGCATAAGCCATCTGTAGCGCTCCTTGGTTCATTCTGCCGGAAATAAAGTAGGGAAGTGAGGGCAAATTTGAGTTGTGTAGGACAAGTGTGAATAATTGAAGCTGATTCTATGTAAAGAGTATTACATAGTCCAGGGCTTTAGTACTAGGGCTTTTGCTTCCTACCAGATTCCTCTTCAACTGGGTGACCTTCATATGAGTACCTATTTTCTTTAGTATCTGTCTTATGGTATTTTGAAAGATAACTTTTGGCATCTCAGAGCAGAGATAGATCATTCTATCTGTCTCAACAACTGTTTAGAAGAGCAGTGTTCCTCCCTGTTCCTCTAGCTGTCACCCTTCCATCAGGTAGGACAGTAAATGCTATTACATGTGGTCTCATCAGGTGGGTCCCAAATCACCCTTTGACTCTGATTAATTAGGTTTCATTTTTCTCATTAAAGTCATTAGAAGTGACCCTAATGTCCTTTGAAAACCTTTGCTATTTTTCTTCTGTATTTGAAAATTCAGATAACTGTTAAGTCTGGTAAAATGAAATATTGAACTAATTTATATGCTAATGCCTATAGGAGCTGCTATAAATTTTAAGTCATTTTTTGCAAGGAGTAAGAGTAGTAAGAGTTACTAGTTGGCTCTTCTTATTTGTAAATTGCACTTTTAAGCATATTCTTTGTGAACACAGTTGAATTTCATGGGCAGTGGAAGATGCTGCTAAACTCAGGAAAATTAGAATACTTGTCATTAGAATACACTTTTTTCTAATTACTTACTTCTGGCTGCATAAACCTGATTTAAAGTTGCAGAATAATTACCACAGTTGTTTACTCGGTGTCTCCTAATGTTTTCCTTTTTTTTTTTTTTTTTCTCATTAGTATTACTTATTTTAATAAAACACAATTGCAGCTTCATTCTGCTGCCCACCAGTGGTCAAGCACTGTAGTGCTTTGGCTAAATGTCAGAAGAATGGGAGAAAATTAAGATAATGTACATATGCTTAATCCTTTGCTGCTGTACTCTAACAGCACTCATCTCTGAATAAAGCTGCCCGTTGTATTTGTAGCTCATGCTGGCTTTGGCATATTGATGGCATCTACCCATATACCCCAGCATAAGTGAAAACTGACAGAAATCCTCAATGGTTGATTTAGTTATATTTATAGTAGGAAAGACACCTCATCATACTGTTTGGGTGGCATTTGTGATAGCTCAGGATGAAATACCTCTGGGGACAGGGGCTTACGGTAGAGGTCAGTCTATAACTTTGAAGCCTTGCTTGCTTGAACTGCTTCTGCTGCCATCATAACTGGAGACTACCAAGGCAGTTCTAAGCTTGGGGTTGTGCGATTGCTTGATGAATGTGTGGTGAGAACAGCACTGCTAAGGACTGAGCAACACATGCAGCATGTGCAGTGCAAAAAATTTTTGAAGCCCAAAGACAGTAGATTTAGATTAGACAATAAGGAAAAATTCTTTTACAGTGAGGGTGACAAGGCACTGGAACAGGTTGCCTAGTGATGCAGTTGATGCCCCATCCCTGGAGACTTTAAGGTGAGGCTGGATCAGGCTCTGGGCAACCCGATCTAGCTGTTGTGTCCCTGATTGTTTCAGGGGAGTTTGACTCGATGTCCATCAGAGGTCCCTTCCAACTCTAATGATCTTATGATTCTAAGATTCTAAGGTAATGAAAGGGGGCCGTGTTAGAATTGCTGCTTTTAAGACAGCTTCAGGAATCGATGCGCAGTTCAGATAAAGGAGGTTAGAGGGTCTGATCTACTCTTCCACAGACTGTCACATTGTACGCAAGTATGATGATTACCAGCTAGGTTAAGTTTGGGAAAGAAAACCTGGGTGCTGCTAGCAGTGACCAGAGGATTTGCTGTGTTTTTTTGAATATCTCCAGCTGTTGTGAGAGTGATAGCGAGACTATCAACTATGACCATAGCAGTTAGTAACTAAATCCTTTCCAATCTGAATCATTCTATAATTCTGCGAGGAGTGGGTGATAGTAAAGAATGCAGGTTAGAGGTATGGATTGTACTACAAGTATCACCAGAGTTGAGAACACTTGCTATTAGCAGACAGCTATGTACTCCTGTCAAATGTCATTTAAAACTTCTCTTTAAATGACAGTGGTTTGAAAACTATCCAGGTCTGTTTTGCAGGAAAAAAAAAAAAACAAAAACTTTTTTCAACAATCTGAATTTGATGAGGTTGCGTATCAGGCATGAGTATTCCAAGAATGGAGAAAGTTGTTTCGTCACAGGTGCTTAAATAATAGGACAGGTGTCAGTAATGCGATGACATCTGAAAGTCATGCTTCAGCAGCATTTGGTAGGAAATTGTTCCTGCTTCACTGTCACTCAGTAAATCTCAAGGAAAAATAGAATGTTATTCCTCATTAGCTTTGTGTTCCAGTCTGTTGAAGTGCTGCATATATGCTACTTTGACAACTTCCATACTCTCTGAAGGTGTGCTTTGTCAATTATCTTATGGTTATGGGAATTTTTAATAAATTAGATTTATTCACTGTAAAGAAGCCTCAGTAAGTTGTTTAAATTGTTCTCTTGATAACTTAAAAAGCCAGAATTGTATAAAATGAAAAATACATTAAAGTAATGAGGCAAAATAGATTGTTACTTAAAATCCTTTGGTAGGATTTGTCTTGCCTAACTCTTTATGTCAGCAAGTTAAATACTGATCTTAAAAAACTAAATCTTCTAATAGTTGTCCTGGGGAAATTGTTTCTTATTAAATTTCTTTTTCAGCAAATTATTTTAGAACAGCAAGTGTGAGCTAATGAGTACTTTTTTTTTTTTTCCTTCTACTTTGAGATATAAACCAATACGCCGACGAGTAATTTGGCTGATTGGACAATGGATTTCAGTAAAATTCAAATCAGACTTGAGGCCTATGTTATATGAGGCAATCCGTAACTTGCTTCAAGACCAAGACCTAGTGGTAAGTGTAAATAAGTGTTGTTTTCTGTTACAGCTGTTACCTAAACACTGGTGATACATAAATTCTGTGGTTTTTGTAAAGGGTGTTGAAAACTGCATAACACTACCTTTCAGAGTCTATTGTGTCTTGTAGAAAATAGTATGTCGGGAAGTTCTGGGAGAGTCCACTTCTGGAATTTCAGCAACAGTCATGAAACGAAATGTTAAGATGCTCACTAGGTGATAATTGTGGGAAAATGAATGTCAAAAGCAAATCTGTGTTAGTTTGTTTGTTTTTTAAAACAAAGGTGTGAAGTATCTTGTGAGAGGTCATTTATGAACTTGCAGATGCTTTGTGTAGATAAAAGAGAGTTATTCTGTGATACAGTCAATGCAGAAATACAAAATTTTTTAAGCATCGACACAGCTGTTCTCTTCTGGCCAAATACAGTAAAGAGCACTGATTGCTAAGCCAGTTGAATAAAACTGAAATTCCAAGCAGCAATTTCCATTTACCATAATGTAAAGTTGAGCATTTGCATTCCTACTTCTTTGTTTTAAACAGAGCTAACATTTACACAGCAAGTAAGACCAAAAATCGCATGAGAGCAATAAGAAATGAAAAACTGAGCTAGCTTGTTATTTAATTATTACTAGTTGGCAATCCAACAGTTCAGCAGAGCAGCATGGATTTCCTTGTCAAGTATGTGACTTTAAAGGAAGAGCTTTCTAGACATCCACCAAGAAAGAACATGCCATTTGTTGAATTTATTTGCTTCTTGTGTGACAGCAAGACATGAGATAATCCCAAGTCAAACTCCACCCCCTTTATGTGAGTTTTTGTCATAGGCTAGATATTTTGTTTAATTTTTTCTTGACCTCCATGGTTTTGCTTGAGCAATTTTTCCAGGTAGGGTCTCTGGGTGTTGCAAAATAAACTGTAGAGGATCCTAAAACAAAAATGAACAAATGTGTCAGAGTAAACTTAACAAATCTTTTACAGGACTGTAGAACAAGCACAAGAGTTGAATTATCAAAACAACAGATTTTCAGATACTATGCTGAGAATCAGAAAGTCTAATGGACATAAGGATGATGCGTCTTGACTTTTGTCTTTCAGGTCCGTATTGAGACAGCTACAACACTGAAGTTAAATATCCTTTTATTAACAAAGATGCTGGTTAGACATTAACAGAGATATTCAGAGTTGCTGAAAAATAAGGAGTTTTAAACTTCCTTTTTTTTTTTTTTTTTTTTTTTTACTTTGTTGTTGTCACATATCCATGAAATGCTTGCTTATTGGAGTCTTGTATCTATGTGTAACGTGTATTAATTTCCTTAATGGCTGTTTACCCGTAGATGACTTTGAATTCAGAACTGACCAGTTCTTACCGGTAAGATCATTTATATGGATGTAATCTCATGAGCTGGTAGATTTATGGTTGATGATCTCGGAGGTCCTTTCCAACCTTGGTGATTGTATGATTTCTGGAGGAGAGCAGGAAAAACAATGTAATTTCCCATTTTGTTTGTGTGTAAGTGTGTAGTAGTTTGTATAGGGCAAAACACATGAAGGTTCATACTGCCACTCTTAATGTTTTCAATGTGCAGTATTCAGTCAGACAATTCTAAACTTATATATTGTGTGATGATTAGAATTTCTTGTTGTCACGTTTACTGATATATATATATATGATATATATATATCATGCGTTACCAGATGCTAAAGTTTTTCATACTGAGATGGTATGAATGCTGTTTTTAGTGAGTACATCCCCCTTCCGGTCTAACTTACTTTGAATTATGTCTATTTCAAACAGTACATTCCAACCTGCTGTTGCACATCAATATGAAATATAGATGTGTTGTTAAAATAATGCCTTAAAATCATAGACTAGTTGTTCTCCTATTTTGGTGTTCCTTACAGTGATTGTTGTGGCTGGTGTTAAGTAAACAGTGAAATGCTAGCTATAAATACAGCAAACATTTATTTTCATAATTTAAATTTAGCAGGTGCTTTGCATTCTCGTTGCATTATGACCTCTGTGTTAATTGAAATTCTTCTGGGAACAATCAACCAATTACAAGATTTTGAGTATAGATACACTGCATTTTAAGGTGTCTTTCAGTTCAAAATATGAATTTAACCTGCTGACCCCCAAAACTAGATGACCATACCTTTGCTCTGATCCAAACAGTGTGTTTCTTCTGTAGAGATGTTCTTTGGCCTTATAGAATTTTATTTATGAAGTTGTGGTTATACGTACTAAAACATGAAAATGATGTATGTTCACAATGATTACGTATTCGAACTGTTAAATAATAGTGCATCTGCTTTCTTTATCTTGTTTAAGCAGTGAATATTAATTTTGCATTTTTGAAAAAATAACATTTTGCACACTTTATAATTGTCCTTCAGAGTTCATAAATGTCTTAGTATTATAAGCGCACTGAAATATTACCAATTCATATAATCAGTTGCATTTTTGATTATCTAATGCTTTATTATTTCTTTTTCTTTTAGTATTTGGAATCCATGTTTACGCTGCTCTTTCAACTTCTTCAGGAAGTAACAGAATGTGACACGAAAATGCATGTTCTTCATGTTCTGTCTTGTGTGAACGAAAGAGTCAATGTACAGGTATTTTTTTTTTCCAGACTTCAAACAGCATTAGCTTTGTACTAACACCATAGGGAACTTTTTTTAATGTTTTCAACTTGTACAAAATTAGTAGAAAAATCACTGGTTACTAGACTGGTTTTAGTTATGGTAGATGCCTGTAATATTTACTTAGTCATCTTCTAATTTTTAGTTCTTTATTTTTTTGTCTAATACTGTGTCTTTTTTTTTTTTAATTCCCCACTACTACTAATATTTTACAACTTAATATTTATGTTTGGCACTAATTCACCTTTTGGAGTACAGAATGAATTCTACTGCTCATTATAATGTAGTTCTTGCAATTTTGAAGAAGTTTCTATTCTAATCGTCTAGTCTTATGTCTGATCTATAGTTTTATTGAACTTTGCATATTAGGAGACATTTTGGGGGACAGAAAGCTTTACATTCCCAGAGACAGCGTACTTCAACTTGTAATTTCTCATTGGTGTGGATAAAGATGAGGACTGTAGGAGAGGTCAACATGACAGATTTCTTTGCATTTGTATATAGTATGAGCCATAGAAGTGGGAAAAACAAGTTGAGGGTGTGTCTTTACGAGTCTAACATTAATCTATTTGTCTTCTACAGCACTTAATTATAAATTAAGATACGTAGAGCATAGCAGAAAAATTTTGGTTAGAACAAACATCTGATCATTATGTAATCCAGTGCTTGCTCACATCATGATTAATGTCAGATTCTTCAGGACTGTTTTTATCTGAATTCTGAAAATCTCCAAGGGTGGCAATTCTGCAGCTAGTGTTTTTGAAAGAAATACTGGCATTTCATTCTAACTGTAGAGAAGAACCAGCAGGTGGCCGTTGTTTTAGAGGGCAAAGTGGTGGTGATTTCCCTTTCATTTTTGCCTTTATTGCAGGGTAGATGTAGCACTCTAGTGATTCTGTGTGTCTCCCTGGAGCTGGCATTGATAATTAACTTAGTGAACAAAAATCTAATGGGAAGTGACACATTTATTGTAATTTCTATCAAAATCAAAAGCAAGGACAGACATATTTTTCACTGTTTTTGAAAGCTTCTTGAATTTAAAATAATTAAGTGATTGGGGTGTATAGGATATAATTGTTTCTGTATTTAAAAATTCGGATACATGAAACCAGTTAAATTTTGATGTTAGTTTTGTAACGACTGTATTGAATATGAAAGACTTTATGTTCATGTTCTGATATAATTACTGTTATAGGTATAATTTTTAGGAATCAGTGAATGCTTAATTGAGAAAACAAGGAACAACACAGAAAACAAATCTCTAACTTGTGAACTGTTCTGCTTATAGATGTTGAGTGAATAGAAATACATTTAAAATGTATGATAGATGACTTCATGGGTACTTTGCTTGAAGATGGGAGTATGTGGTTCTTTACTGAATTCCTTTTTTTCCCAAGAACATGATGATGGTAAATTTAATATTTTAACAACTTCAGATTAGGGTCCTACTGTGGACACCTAAGTGTGTTCAAAAGTTTCTTGTACAGTAGTACTTTGCAACCACCTTTAGATCTGAAAGGATTGTTTTTTTCCTGGGATTGCTTCTGGTCAGTAACTGTGTTGTGATGAAGATGTGTATCATAATGAAAAGAAAACATCTTCAGTTATCAATTTAAGTTATTGTTTGTTTTCTATTTTCTACATAAGCATTATTGTCATCAGTAGTTCGCTATAGATTGGATGCTGTATTTAAACCACTCTTCAGTCAGAAATCAGCTCAATTGCATAGTAAAGAGTACAGTGTTCTAGGAAGAGGAAAGAGAAGTAAAGTAATTGTATTCTTACAATGACAAAAGTAGCTCTTAAATATCAGTAATAATGTTGGAGATAAATTAATGACTTTGTTTCACACATTAAGAAACACTTCTGTGTATTGAATTTCAGATACGACCGTATGTAGGATGTTTGGTTCAGTATTTACCTCTCCTTTGGAAACAGAGTGAGGAGCACAATATGTTACGGTGTGCCATTCTAACTACCTTAATCCATCTTGTTCAGGTAAGATGTCAAAAGCACACAAAAGTTGCTAATGTCTCCTTTAGTGTTCCTGAAGAAGGCTTGCCTATGGTTTGTGTGTATCATGTTTTTTTACATTTGTATTTATATAGAGAAATATGTAATGTTTAGATATACTTTGGTTTTAAAGACTATTACTAAATGCTGTTCAGTCTTAAAATAAAAAACTGGTACTGTGGTAATGTGGATGATCATGGCTAATGTTAAGCATTCAACTGTTTTGCTTCTTGAGGCTTGTTCAGGAAATTTGCTTGTGTTCTAGAGGATTGAAATTCTGATTTTTGTAATCTTGGAGTTGAACCTCTTCTATTGTCCATCAGACAGCTAGTTCTGTCTTCCTTTGTTTCCTGTAAGGCGTTAGGAGTGTCAATCTCTTCTTAAACAGAGTATATGGTTCAGACTTGATTCTGCAGTGGAGGTGCATCTCTTTTTCCCATTGTGTTCCATTCAGCTATTGGGGATGCTACATTCCTTTGTAGTTGCATACTTTATGCAGAAAATAAGCAGCTTCTAAATCACAAGTCAATATACAGGTCACCATAACAAGCTATAGTGTGGCTTTTTAAAATTTGGGTTTTAATTCAGGTTATCATCAAATGTTTGTTTAAATTCTAACATTTTGTCTTTATGTCTTTATGAGTTTCCTTTGGCATTAACTAATTTTGGGTCAACTTCTGTATTTAGCATTCTGACCTTTCTATTGTTAACAATTTGTTTTCACCATTGACTTTTTACTGTACAACCTCCATATGCTTTTTTTATTTTTATGTAGCATGTGGGAAATAATACTTCATCTCTTTGTAAATTTCCCAGCTTTTATGTTCTCTTCTGCTTTGTGCTCATGTTATATGGAATGGAGATAATAGCAGCTCTGAACCTACTTTGTTATATAATAGATTTGTATTACATACAATTGTATTTCTGTTTCAGGCTTTTTTTTCTTCGAGAATTTATCTGTGCTCATAAGCTTCATTTTTGAGCATACTTGAATATCTCCTCTTTTTCAATATGTTTTTAAATTGAATAGTCAGAACTATCAAAACGTCTTTCAGCAGGGACTGCTATCACCTTGCCTTTGTTAACAAGTACATCTAGGTGCAATAATAAAGAAGTAGTAATGCTGGGAAGAGAGGTGAATATAGTGATTCTCAGACCACTTTTTTTTTCTCCTGCAGATTTTTGATGATCTCTTTTTCAGCAAGTTGTATTAAACTTTCTATTGCCAGAATACGTTATTACTATATAACAACATTAAATTTCATAGAATCATAGAATTACTTGGGCCAGAAGGGCTCTCAAGAATCATCAAGTTCCAGCACCCCTAGCGCAGGCGGAGTTGCTAACCGCTAAATCAAGTACTAGATCAGGTTGCCCAGGGCACCTTCCATTGTGTCCTTGAACACCTCCAGGGACACGACATCCTTGAGCTCCTGGGCAACCCATTCCAGCACCTCACCACCCCATAGTTTTACCTATAGTTGTTTATATTTGCCTATAGACTTGCTTTTCAAGACTCAGGGTAGTGTTTCGGGTGATGGCATGGGGCATGAGATGTTTTTCCAGCCATCTGGTGGTTGCTTCCACCACTGTAAGCACGTGACATTTGCCATGGTGAGTTTGTGTGATGTAATCCACCTGCCAGGCATCCCTGTATTTATATTTCAGTCATCCTCCTCCATACCAAAAAGGTCTTATCTGCTTGGCTTGCTTAAATACAGCGCGGGTTTCACATTCACAGATGAGCTGTTTAATAGCATCCGTGGTCAAGTAAATTCCGTGATCCCAAGCCCATGTGTACATTGCATGTTTTCCTTGATGGCATGAAGCATCATGGGCTCACTGAGCTAGAAATAATTCAACCTTATGTTGCCAGCCCAAGTATACCTGAGCATCTTCAATTTTAGCAGCCTAATCCACCTGCTGGTTGTTCTGATGTTTTTCAGTGGCACGTCTCTTGCATTAGCCTCTGCATAACGCACCTTTACAGCCATGTTCTCTACTCAGGCAGCTACTATAGTTGCCATTATACTTGTTTCTTAAGCAATGTTTTTTTAGTTCATTGAGTGTCTTATGGTGCTTAAAATGCAAGAAATCTGGATAACTTCTAGACCCAGATTTTACTATGTAATTAATTATTAATGACTATACTATGCAACATTCTATCTAGAATGGAAGTTGCTCCTGGTCAGTATTTAGTCAGGTTTTGACCTATTCAGAGGTTTAAATTCTTGATGATAATTTGCCTCTATTCCCTACTTTTCTAAATCCTAGTACTCAGAACTATAAATAATCAATTCCTCTACAGACTTGCTTAAGGTACAGAGACTAAGAATTTTGAAGGCTTCTAAAAATTATTAGCTGCTCTATCTAAAGACAGTATTTAAATAAATGAAATGAGTTTCTAATCTGTGAAAAAGATGCAGGTTATTAGTAATTAATCCTTAAATTTGAAATAACTAGAAATAGCTATCCTGTTGGCAATAAAAATATGAGTAAAATGTGGTAGGTTAATTAAAAGAATTAAAGAATAAAACAATATGTGGCTATATTGCCTACAGAATCCATTAAGAACTTGCTTAGTAACGATGGTATGCCATCCTACCTTCTCCACTCTATGCTTTATTGCAAAGAAGATGTAGTAGAACTAGCAAAGATTGTAGAATGTAGACCAGTATCAATACAGGAAGATGTAGGATGTGTAGACAGTGTTTAACACGGGGAAAGGTTTGACTGAGGGGATATTATTAGCAGTCTACAAAAATAATAACAGAGTAGCAAAAGTGATTATACATCACAAATGAAGGAAAAAAAATAGCATTCTCCTGAAAGCCAAGTTAGTTCAAACAAAGTATGTATTTTTCTGTGTTACATAACTTGTGAAACTTTTTGTTACTGGCCTGTAAGGAGGCCAAAAGTGATTGAACATATTTATGGAAGATTCTTTTACTTCGTTGTTGTCTTTTTTTCTAAAGATGGAAGTTTTTGGAAACAACAGCAATAATAATGAATTATTCAACAAAAGCCTTAACTGAAAGGCAACAGTTCACAAATATCTGATAAAACTATTAGTAATTGCACAAAAGTAGCATTCAAGTAGGCTCAGTTTCCTTAAGTAGTGATACTGCAAAACAGTGGTAGTTTCCAATTTAAGAATTCAAAACTTCATAAAATGAAGTGGTTATCTTGAACTCCCCACCTCCCCCCAACAAATCGTCCAACCAAAAAACAACAATAAAAACAACCAGAAACCTGTTCTCAATCTGTGAATCTTTGTTTGATAATAAGAACAAAGATAAATCATCCTCCTGATTCTCAGAATATATATAAAGTTTTAAACTGTGCCTAGGTCCAAAGATTAATTTCTTTCTTGATCTTTAACATAATTCAGGCATTTACTCATTCACTATTTGTGAGCGCTGTGGCTTTTCTGAGAAATAGTACAACCAGTGAATCTTCTTTAGGGAAGTGTTTTGTTTAGAACTTTTTTCTTGCAGAAAACAAACAAAACAACAGAACAACTGAAGACTTGTTGAGAGAAAGCTCAAGCATTTTCATGTATGAAATGAAGTTCAGTGTCTGATTTCTTAAATGGATGTTTACATGTGTGAATAGAACAGTATCACAGATCTTTTTTCAATTCTATTCTCAAAATGCTTAACTTAAGGTTTTTGAAGCATTAAATGTTGTTTACTTTTACAGGGCCTGGGAGCAGAAAGCAAAAATCTCTATCCTTTTCTACTTCCAATTATTCAGCTAAGTACAGATGTTTCCCAGCCTCCGCATGTCTATCTTCTGGAAGATGGTTTAGAGTTGTGGTAAGAATGTTCTTTCCCTAATTTTTAGAATTTCCTAGTTCTAAGTGTTTAATTTTTTTTTATATCCCCAGAAGAAAAGAAGAAATGTAACTCTTAATACAGTTATAGCTTTTGTTTATGTTCTGGATAACAGCTCAACATCATCTTATATATTGTCTCAGAAGAATTGAGGTTAAGAAGTCAATAAAGGAAACATGATTAAAACTAACTAGTGCAGTAGGAGATCCATTTTCAGATAGTTCATAGCAAGCTATGGTCTTATATTGGTAATAAACAGCAAGACAAAGCTGACACTCTAATGTGCATACTAAAATAACAATTTGACACACCTGACTTGAGCACAGTAACGCACTGATTGTCAGAACTGGTTGATGGAAGAGATGCTGGAGTTCACATGGATAAAATGCAGAAGCTACTTTTACAGGTCTCATACTGTCTGGTGGCTGAAGTTAAAAGGTGGTACTACACTCTGCTTGCCATAGGGCTAATTGCTGATGTTTCTGATGCAACTGACCCCGTGAAGGGAGGAAACTGTATTCTAGTCCAAATTCAGCACAGTATAATTTTCCAGTCGAGTAAGAATATATTGAGTTTGCCTTGAAATAGCAAGAGATTCCTGAGATCTGAATTGTAGATAAACATTTGTAGTTCAAATGCCTAAACCCTAAAAGATCTGTTTTTTGTATAGCAAAACTAAGGTTTATAATGTTGTTGGAGAGAGGGAAACAACTTTGAAGTGCTTTATGTTCACAATATTTAAGACAAGGTTTAAGATACCGGATCAGGACTTCCATGTTACTAATACTGACCTTGAGATAATTATTCCAGTGCCTATGCTGGAGATTGTATACATGATATTTTGAGATGTTCCAGAGCAGGCATGTCCAACCTGTGGCCCACATGTGGCCCTGGACAGGTAGTAATTAGCCCAGTTCCTTGTTGCTGCACCATCATAGAGACTCTTCCCTACGAAGTGACCTGGACCCAGACAGGTACACATCACTTAGCAACAACCGAAATATTGGCCCATGTTCTAGAGCATCAGAGTGATCTGGGTGGAGCTGGCAGACAGGTGGAACTCTAAATACTTCTTAAATGAAGAGCAGAAGGCCAGCTAAGATATTTACATAACACAGACCATGTTGGATGGGGCCCTAGTCAACCTGGTCTAGTATTAAATGTGGGGGTTGGAGGCCTGTGGCAGGGGGTTGGAGATTCATGATCCTTGAGGTCCCTTCCAACCTGAGCCATTCTGTGATTCTGTAATAGAATGCTGTATAAATACAATAATCCCACACCTAGGTTCTGAACACAAGCTAGAACATGTTGCTGTGGCGTTAAGCATGAATTTCATACACTCTTCTCAAATGTGAGGAATTTTAAATTGATATAAATTATGGGACCATATAGTTGTTATTTTGTGATAATTAATGCATTATTTTATACCTAAAAAAATGTGGGGGAAAAAATTAAAGACTTGAACTCTTTGCCACTACAGCTGTTCCTTGGAAGTGTATAGCACTGCACATGTTGTCCTTACAATAGCAAAACACATCACAACAGTGTTTCTGCTCTCGGCAAGAGCCAAGCCTCTGCCAACACATACGCTGTATAGAACTAATACTAGACTTGAAATACGCTTCAAGCAATTGTTACACATTATTTGTGGTTCCTAGAAGGTACAATACTTTACATCTGTCAGAGCAATTACTTAATGTTTTTCATAAGTAATACGAAGTGTTTCATTTAATCTATTCTTAGGTTAGTGACATTGGAGAATAGCCCATGTCTTACACCTGAGCTCCTGAGAATATTTCAGAATATGTCAGCCCTTCTTGGTGAGTCTTTTACTAATAAAATTTCTGAGTTTGTTTGTTTGTTTGTTTGTTTGTTTTTAAATAGCTTAAAGCTTCTTTGTGCTGAAGAGACAAATTTCAGTTTGTAATTTCTGAGATTTTTAAAGAATTCCTAAAAATTGTAACACAGAATTTGCTGAGTTTACTGACATGGATTAATGGAGTATTTTGTCTGCTCTACTTAAAACCACAATGATTTCCAGTCTGAAGAATTAAAGTTTAAATTAGGTTTTCCATAATTCAGCCAATAACTATGTAGGCAGTTTTCAAACTCTATAAATTTTCAAAATTGTGTTGGGCAAACAGCACTGAAATTAAAAACAGCTGTTTTGCCTTGTTCCTTGTTCTGATTACTAAAAGTTACTGTATTATGCCAACAGCATAAATAGTACAGTTATGTTGGGCCAGCTTTCCTTCAGGTGAGGTTTTATACAGGCTTTTGTCAATATTTTCTCTGTCACAGATGGAGTTGAATGGTGAATGCACAACAGCCCTTGCAATGTGTAGTTATAAACCAATTTTCTTCTGTACTACTTTACTTCTTGATGTTTTTTCTGAGACACTTTTTTTTTTTTTTTTTTTTTTTTTCTGAGTGTGCTGTCCAGCAAAAAATTTGATTTCCATGGGCCAAAACAGCACATGCGTTGGCTGGAAAACAGAAACCATTCTGGTACATACTGACCTGCAATTCTCTGCTGTCTATATCGGGGGAATCTGGCTGAACTACTTCCACATATTATAAATATGACAGCATAGTGTTCAGATGATACTTTTATAAAACTTTGTAGTTATGAAAGCTGCAGTATTTCTAGTATTGCTCATGCAGATCCTTTCTGAAAGTATCTTGATCACTGATGACTCTGCAAGTTAGTTATAGGACTAAGACTGAGTAGTTATTTAGTAGTTTCTCCACTATACAAGTAGCTGGAACTTGGAGCATTTAAGAAAAATCTCTCCATCCTCATCCTTCCCACCACAGTGATGTAACTGTTAGAACAACGTAGTTTAATTGGAAAGGTTTGTTTTCTTTTCCAAATATATCTGAAAGAGCTTTTCACATTCAGTTGAGAGCTGAACTTAGTACAGGTGGGATCTCATGAGAGACCAGTATACAAGGACTACTTAAGAGTACTATTAAGGCTGATATTTTGAAATCTTTTGATGAAGGTGTTGGATGGATTTCTTAAAAATTCACCTCTCTTCAAGTCAGGATATTTATATATTCGCAATGAGTGATGACAAGGCATAACCTGTGCAAACGCTGAAATATTAAATAGTTATGCATTCAAAGTTCTTGAGTGGCCATGTCAAGTAACTGAAGTCTTTCTTCCTTTCCTTCTGACTATAAAGAGAATTAACCGTTAAAACTCCCTAGAACTTTACCAGTGTTACAATGGAAAACCAACTGTAGTTTCTGTCATAGAGTATTTTCTGTGGAAATTTTTCCTTTATATACAACAGTAGGTGTAAGCCATGGTTTCATTTGGGCTGCATGCATTTCAGCTGTGAAACACACATCAGGTCTTAGCCAGCTGCTAGTGCTCATTTAATCTGATAAGAAATTCTGACAAAAACTTCTGTTAAAATCTTTTCCTTTCTCCCTGATTTTTTTTTTTTTTACCAGAATATTAATTAAAGGCTGCAGAACGGGACTGTGCTCAATTTACCAAGAAAAGTTGCTCTCTCAGACTGTTTTTAAGCAAATGCAGCAAGCTGTTGAAAGTGTTTTGGTGTTCTGTTTTGTTCTCAGACAGTGAAGATTGTTGTCTGTTCGCACTAGCATCCAACTTATTGTGAAGATTTGAAACTTTTTAGTTTTGCTATGAATTGTGTTACTGTTCTGGAGTGATTTTTATTTTTATTTTTATTTTTTTAGCAGTGTTTCAGATGCTGCCTGAAAATATCTCTTTTTTCTCACCTTCTTAAAAACTGTTGTTGTATACCATCTCTTAAATCTATGTGCTTTCCTTACTGAAGTACTCAAGATATGGCCTAATGCTCAGTGTGTTTTAGTCTAAAAGCTCAATACCATTTGATTTGGTATCTGGGTGAGAAGATCAGGCCTGCAATCATTACTTCACTCATTCTACTCAGCATTTAGTGACTCAAATATATTGATGCAATAGGAGAGATGATTGTTCAGTAATTGCAGGTCTCTTGAGTGTATGTTTCATTCATTCTGTCTCTCTTAGCCAACTATTGCAACCAAAACTTCATTTTTGTTTTTTTTTTTTCATGGTTAGAATTAGGTTTTGAAGTTATAGGACTTCTTGTGCTTCCATCTGAGAGAATGATAGCTGAACTTGATAATCTTTTTTTGTGGTTTTCCTGGCAGGAAGACAAAACGTGAATGGTGCTTAGTCTAACAACTTTTTTTTTCTAATTGTTGTCATCTGGCACCTACGTGCCATATAAGGAAAACCATTTTTAGAAATGAACTATTTTAGTGGTATTTCAGTTTGACTATGAGTTTCTGAATTGTAATTATTTTTTTATTATTATTTTCCAGAGCTGAGTTCAGAAAACCTCAAAAATTGCTTTAAGATCATCAACGCCTATGTTTTCTTATCATCAACAGAGTTTTTACAGGTATATTGCCATTCTAGAAATGTCACTAGTCTTACTGGCAAACGACTGTTTTTGCTTTTTCTTTTCATTTATGTATTTATAAGCATATTATTTGGATTCATCTTTATGGCATATGGTGAACACCCAATAAAATCAGATTTCAGAAAGAATAGAATTACTGTGACTAATTAAGTAGTTTCTTGCCTAAACATGTCCTTTGCAGAGTAGTAATTGTTACTCTGTTGAGTTTAACAGATTGAAGTTAAAGATCATAAACTCTATCAAGAAATGAACAAGAAGCATTATGCCATGTCTTCAATCCTTGTCTGTTAGAAAATTCACTGAGATTGTTTTGATATTTATACGTAGATATAAAATATATAATGTCTCTTTTATCTTTCAATTGCAGACATATGCTGTTGACTTGTGTCGATCGTTTTGTGAACTCTTAAAGGACATAACTACTGAAGGTCAAGTTCAAGCATTGAAGGTAGAATACAGAGAAAATGTTAAATACTTAGATCTTCAGCTCTGAACATCTGTACTCTTACAAGAGTTTCGTCAGGGTTAAGTAATATTTTTAATATGATGAATATAGAACATGTGGAAGAAAACAGTTTATTTAACTCTTAGTATTACTGGAGTTTTTTAAACTACGTATGAAGTGTGTATATTGGGAGCCTAGTACACATATTTAAAAAAAAAAAAAAAAAAAGACTCTACATGCATTATTTTTACCCAGAGAAGGATAGTGTGATCCTAAATATAGCACTGTAAAAAAAAATAAAAATAAATCACCTGATATGCAGTTCCTGTACCATCTTTGTAATGCTTTCTTTAAGTCATATAGTTCCCAGGTATTTTTCTTAATATAATTCTAATTATATTACTACACCAAGTAATTTGAGTCCTCTTTACAGATGGATTTAGATTAAGAGTCTGTGAGATCTTTCCCACTTTATGTAGATTACTAAAGAAAGGAGGTTAGTGAGGACTTGTACCCCTATCAAAGTAGGTTTTTCTAGAGCATGGTAGCAGCACATTTCAACAGCCCTATGATCAATCCCTGTATGGCAAGTATTATGCTATCTTTACAAAACCTTGAGGACACTGGAGCCACAAAATAAGAACTGTGTTTGGATCCCAGTAACTTGATTTAATGTGTGAATGTCACTGAATTTATGAAGTTTTGGAAAAAGCCAACCCAGGTTGTTCTATCCTGGTTGAATTGTAAATAGAGAGGGCTACCAAAGCATAACATAAAAGGTATTCACACTTACAATTAGAAAATAAAAAGACAAAATTTATCTGACTGATTAGTTACAAAAGTTGTCTTAGTTGTTTTTTAGCTTGTTTCAGAATTCAGAAAAAAATATCTGCCATTAATTGGATCAAAATGCAACATTAAGAAGTGATTGAACCCTAAAAAAAAAAATTCAAAGTTGTTCTTGTGTATTAGTAACCCAAATTCATTTAGGGTATTTTTAATCTTCATATGAAAAGGTAGATAATTGCCTAATTGCTGTATCTAATTCTTCTGTACCCTATAAGTCATTATTGACCCCTTTGGTCGTGCAAACAACATTTGGAGAAATAGGGAACAAAACAATCCTCTTATGCACCTGGAAAAATCAATGATTTTGTTTAGATTTTGTACTATTTACAGCTCTGGTCTGTTCATCTCAAAGAGCTTCTAAATAGACCTTGGCAAAGCTCAAATAGGAGCAAGCAGTGTTAGCAAGATTTGAAAAGATTCTGTACAAGAAACAAATTGTTTAGCCAAAACTTTAGGCTCCTTAAGAGGTGAGTAGGGGGAGAAGTTATATTTCCCCATCATTATAACAGTATGTTAAGGTCTACAGAATTAAGAGGCGCTGAGAAAACATCTTTCAAGGCAAGAAACAGGGACTATTAAATGAAACTAGTGTGAACAAGGTTCCAGAGAGGGAGGAAAAAAAAAAACAAAAAAAAACCCAAAACACCATTTTTACATACACATAGATTCAGGACAGACTGGGCAAGAAAAGTCCTTTATGAAGTCTCCCTGAACTGAAGGGAGGTGAGGACTGAGATGAACAGTGCAGGGAAATACATTTGTATTGCCTGATTCTTACTCTTTTGTATGTGTGTGTATGGATGTATGGTCTCCATTCTGCATAGAAGAGGATAGGTAGCAGCTGATGGTTCCTACAGCCTCTTTGCTCTCCATCTTGATACAAGGAAAGACCCAAACAACTGGGGAAAGGCCAAAAAGCATAGAAGAAAATTACTTCACAGGTCATGGGAAAAGAGACAGCTGAGAAACAAAGGGTTAAAGAATATAAAAACTGGGATGCTAGGTACTTAAAATAGCAGATCTGAGATCTCTTACTGTTGGTTACCACATGCAAAGAGATCATAGCTCCTAATCAGCAAATCTCCAAAAAAATCAACAGAACATAAGTTTGGAAATAAGCCTTAAACTGCTGAGGGTCCTTCCTTCCAACATACTTCATCAAGCTGCTTTTCCTGGGGCCCGGACTTCCCAGGCCAGCGTTACCTACCTGGTCAGGAGGCGGCTGAGGAGGACATGCTTGGCTAGGTGGACCCTTGATTTGGTTTTACATTTGAGTTTCCCTCATTCCTGTATGAGGATGAAAGCAGGTCAGGTTTGCAGCGTACTTAAGTAGAATATACTTTCAGCAGTTTTGTATTTTGTTGGTACTCAACAGTGAACTTCCAGTCAGAGCTTTATTGTATGTGTGATTTTAAAGCTTCAGTTACAGTTTTTATATGCACCTTTTGTCTAACTTTTTTTTTGTTTTTAAGGTTGTTGAAAATGTCCTAAAAGTAAATCCTATTTTGGGTCCTCAAATGTTTCAGCCTCTTCTACCATCAGTATTCAGGGGGATTATAGATGGGGAGGTAAGAGTCGCTCTTTTTAACTTTTCTTCACTCTTCCTGTTGGACAGGGAAGTACCTTCCTTTGTCCAGTCCAGCTTTCCCGTGATTAGATTTCTCTTTTTCTCTTGTTTAAGTCCATCTGATTGATTTTTTAAAGTTCGTACATAGTAAAGTGGCTGTAGAAAAATCAAAGAAAAGTACTCATCGCCTGTTTTGTGATTCAAGTGAAGCAAGTGTTTATCTTAGTAAAATGCCACAACTTTTATTTTGCTTTTCCTCATAATTAACACTAAAAAAGTGCTGTGGTTCCACTGGTAGCATTTAGTCAGATTCTTTATAGACATTAAGGCATTTTGTTGTGCTTTTTAAAAAAAATTATTTACTACTTTTTGAGTGTATGTGCCCCAGAGAAAAATAAGGTAGGAGGGAGATTGATTTGACCTTCTTTTTCTAATCAGCATAACTAATGTGTTAATTGAGCGGAAGAATGTGAGAAGGCTTTGTGAGATGGAAGCAGCTTTCAGATGTTGTTTACGTAGATGTCTTCTTTCTCTCTGCTTTCAACAAATCTGCATGTTGCGCAGAAGACAGTAAAATCCAATATGCTTCAAACTTGCAGTGCAAACAGGAGAAAAAAATAGTTCTGCTGTCTGAATCAGTGGTTGCAATTCTCTGTGCAACTAATTTTTGATCAAAAATTCTGCTTTTTTGCTCTTAAGTTGAAGATCTTCTCATAACAGTATTTGACTATTCTTACGTTGTTTCCAAGACTACACCAAGTAATGCTACTTAGCATTTTACTTTTTGCTGTGCAAAGCACACAAAAAAAGGACTGTCTGAACAATACTTTGTGTAAACATTTTCAGGTAAATGTTGGCGTTTTGTTTTTCAAGTAGGAAGTTCTGCAGAATCGTGACTGCTTTGTTATTAGATGGTGGATTTATTTGTAGCTTCTTGTAATATGAAAAATGACAACAAAAGATAAACAAATGCTTATTACTCTATGCAGTTTAGATTGCAACTATTTCAAAATTGGTTTTAACAGATTCTTGTAGGTTCTCTCAGAAATAAGTAACTTCAGAAATTCAAGCCTTTCTTAATATTACTAAAATTGTAAACAGTATTTTTAAACCATAGTCAGTTTGAAATGTAATCTTCTAACAGTATAGTATGTTGCTCATTTTTAAGACATAGGTTTTTTTACTATAAAGTAACATCACCTTGCACGTTGTAGGTAGCTATTTTGGAAGAAGCAGATCCTGGCTTGCCATAGTTTTCATATTGTGTCAGGAAATTTTCTGATAACGATTACTCAATATTGTGTTTTCAGATTTGTAATTGTAATTTATAGTTTAAATTAAATAAAAGATGCCTACAACTATTTTCCGTAAATTTTTGTGCTGCATGGTTTTTTTTTTTTTTTTGTAATATTTAATTGAACTAAATGTTCTTTGTTTTGGTTTGTCTTCGTTTCAGAGATACCCAATGCTGATGTCTACTTATCTAGGGGTCATCGGTAGAGTTCTTCTACAAAATACAAGTTTTTTTTCATTACTTTTGAACCAGATGGCATGTGAATCAGGCCAGGAGGTAAGGATGTTTCTCTTGGTGTTTCAGCTGGATTGCATACAGAAGTCACATTCTTTAAACACGAAAGAGCTTTCCCCCGTGCTTTCCGTGTTTATTCTTCCCCAGTCCAAGCACATTCCCTTTCTCCTGCTTTGCTCCTTCTCCTGAACATCTTGTAACAAATTTTACACTTTCCTGCAACTTGCTTAAAACATCTCGTAAGAAATTTTACGCAGTCTCTAAATTCTCTTCCTGCTGCATCACACAGTAGACCCAATAAGCTCTTTTAGTTTGCGTGATGTTGTTGGGTGAGAATTTCTTTTTGTCCTATCTTGAAGGATTTTGCACCAGAGATAATGGTTTCTTAGTCATCCTTCTGTGATAGTTCCTAGGAACAGTTGGTTCAGCGTGCTCAGTTTTCACTGGAGTTCCTTTCCCAAAGTGTTTTGCTATGTTTTGAAGAAAGATTTACTAATTTTCTTACCCTAGGGTTTCAGACACTCGAAGTCAAGACTTTTTTAATTACTACCAGTGAAGGTTAAAAAAAAAAAGAGTCAATTTGTGTGTTCTGAGATTCTCATATGAAAACTGAGTGATTCAGTGTTCTGAATCTATATTCTCTCTAGGAATTAATTTTAACTTTGGGGTTACAATTGTAAGGGGGGTCAGGGCCTGTGAGCACTATCATAAATAATTAGTAAAAGAAGAGGAGGCGAAACCAAGTACATCTGTTGCTGCAGCTTCTCTCAGGTATATATAACTATTCTCATTGCAGTTGGACCAAATTCTTGGTAACATGATTGAAATGTGGGTTGACCGGATGGATAACATCACTCAGCCAGAGAGAAGAAAACTTTCTGCTTTGGCACTGATTTCACTTCTACCTTCGTTGAATAGGTGAGAGAATTTGAAATGCTACAAAAAGTACACTTTGAAGCTGCTTAAGATGATTTGTAAGACCTTTCAGAATTCTACAAATTCATATTCAATTACAAGTAGTATTATTACATCTTTATTTGGAATAAAGAAGCTTAAAATAAAGAATTTTCATGCTGCATACCTGCTATGGAGCCTAATGGCAATATACCTATAAACTTTATTCTCTTTCTTTGAAAATGTCATTTAGCAAAAGTGAGGAAACAGCGCTGTGTCTTAGTGCACATTCTCATGTTAATATTTGACTAGCTGCTTCTCTCATCTGTAGTTGTTTTAGTTGGCTGATTTGTCTTTTGGTGTCCTTTCCAGGGAACAATATTTGTTCAGTCCTGTTTCAAGTTGAGGGCAGATCTTAGTGTTCATCCTGTTTTTCCACTTTATGACATTGAGTGGAAGACTTGCTGTGAAAAGCTAATAGTGTTTTTGCACTGTGTAGCAAGCAGCTGATACCGTTGCCCTTTGACGTGGTCATTAGTGGGTAAAGGCACATGGAATTTCTCCAACGAAAATTCTGAATAGTGTTATTCTGGCTTTATATTGTCACTAATGGGATTCTTATATAATTCTTGTTTAGGTAAGAGTTCTGTTTGTAATTATTTTCAAATAATTCTTGTCTGCTGTAGAAGTCAGAAATACAATATTGTGTGAGTTTGTTTAGTCTGACAAATTTCCTGAAAAAATGTGAAGTATTTTCCAATGATAACTATTATTGCTTACAAATCCTGAAGTTGTACTAATATTTGTAAAGCTGTAGAATTTGTAGTCACTACCTAAAAATTGAGGAACTTCTATGTGTATAACTTAGAGATTTGTTTCACTGCTTTTAGTGTGCACATGAAGCTTTCACTTTTCCCCCAGATCATCCAGATAGACATCTAGCCAAAAGTGAACCAAGCAACTGCTTTCAGAAAGCTCTATTGTTTTTCAGTAAACGTAAATGTTATCATGTGTTTGAAACATTCTTTAGGAGATGCTAGCTAAAATTTAAGTTGCTGAAATACATGCCTGTCTTTCAAGGAAGGGCTTTTCATGGAGAGGAAGGAAAAAAGCATTTGTTTGGATAACGCTGTTATTTTGAACTGCCTTAAGCTGCTCTGAATTTCCTGCTGCAAGAGCCAATTACTTCTGGCAGTTCTCAACATAATAAAACTTCTGCAAATGGCAGTTCTATTTTTTTGATGCTCAAATTACTTAAGAATGCTTATTCTCCGGTAAAGATAGCTTCTTTTTACTGGATATATTTCTGTGGAGGCAACAAAAATTTTACTGGACAAGTAATAGGCTGCCAGAGCCAAACATAAATTCAGACGAAGTATGTGAAATTCATTTTGGCAAGTGCTTATTCTTTCTACTGAGCAATATGAGTCACTATTCCGGGCAGTTCATAGAAGTTACATTACATATGCTTGCTGCATCTCATACCTGAAGCTTCTGTTAAAACAAAATTTTGCAGAATTACACTTCTTTTGCAAGCCAGTTTGCATTGCTTAAGCAAAAATATATTAAAATACAACATTTAATCAGGATATTCAAACTTCTCATGAAAAGATGGTTATTTTTTCCTTTTGTAATACCTTATTAAGTGGATTCCTGAATAGGTATTTCTTCATATATCCCAAGCAAGTATAAGATTTCTCAGCTGCAGAAGCGGAACAGGTTTTGTGTCCTGAGGATGGCAGCAAGGCTGGTTCATTCAGGAAAGGCAAGCATGCTGTAAAGCAGATTTTCACTCTCAGCTCACTCCTACAGGGTTTGATGCTCATCAATGCTACTATTAGCAATGGCTTGTTGAGAATTGGCTGTAGGGAATATGGACACCTGTGCTGCACCCAGAGCTTCCTGTGATTTTGCTCTTTTTTTTTTCCCAGTTGCTTGCTCTAGACTATAAGCCAGACCTGTTCTAGAAAATATTGACTTATTTTAGAGGAAAAGAAGGGAATCAACAAAATCAATCAACAAAAGAGAGGAGGATGGAGTTTAAAATGAAGATAACACAGTCTTTGTTCTCTCACATAATTACTTTAGGGATAAAATGTTGGTGACTGTTTGATATTGTACCTCTAAACTGCATAGTGTTCATTCATTGTATTTAGGTAGTTTTCAAGTTAGCAGTGTAGTTCACAAATATATGTATGTGGATGGACTTGTGATTTTCTGCATTTTTCATGAAGTGAAAGCTTCCTTTGTTATTCAGTTATAACAAGTATGGCAAAAATCAATTCCTTTTTTAAGCATATTGCTCCCTTAACAATAGAACACAGAATGAAGGATTTAAAACAGTGGATATGATAGGAAATAGCTGCAGTGCAGTTGCAATTCACAGTGGTTCTCAGGTTATTAGTTGTCTTAAGCAGGTTATAAAGTGACGGTTTATTAGCTAAACTGTAGCTTTCTTGTGTAGGCAACATTCAGTTGTAAGCAGTGACCCATTTATCATGCATGTGTATAGTCCATCAGTCCAGCATCCTGTTTATCTTCCTGCTCACAGCTGCACATTGTGGTAGGTTTTAGGAGTTCATATGAAAAAAAAAAAAGTAAAAAGAACATGTGATGTGTTTCTTTCCTGAGTTCTGTGTTGCAGCACCTTTTCACTTAGCAGTAATTTCCTGGTTTTACATGTTTGTTTTTTGCGTAAACCAAATACTATTAATTATTTGCTTTTGCCGTCTGAATCTGACTGCTCAGATTGTTAGAGTCTTTTGATTGAGCCGTTCTCCATGTTCATTTTTCTGGCTTTTTTTTTTTTTTTTTTTAAAGAATCTTTGTCTGATTTCTGATTTGAATAACTGTAGTGTCTAGCAACAAGATTTAGGCAGTAGTGCTACCCTTGAAGATTAGTGTCCTCTCTGTGCACGACACCTGAAGGGGAAATAGATGCAGGCAAGCAGTAGCTCCAACATTGATGGGTACTTCTTATTTTGAAAAGCACAGAAGGGCTTTGATGGAGGACAGTCACGTCAGAGCTAGGATGTGAGATGTGAGAAGCCACAGCAACCAGTAGTCCTGAGGATGAGTACATTCTCAAATGTCATTAACTCTTACTCAGATTTAGTCAAATTCTGCTTGTCTAAATTCTTAAATGTTTGTTATCCCAGAGCTTCAAGAGTGTTCTTCTAATAGTGAACGTGTAATTGAGTTAGATTAGATATGCCCTTGGTCCCTTTAACACACCCTACTGAACATGGTTGGGAGTAGTGGTGTAAATTACCGCTGTGGCAGGGGCTACATTTTAAGATAAATTTCTTAAGCATTCTATTTCTGAAGATCAAAGTGGCTTAAATTGTCCTTTTTTTCATACCTCATAAACCCATGGATGTAATCAATATGCAAACTTTGTTTTTGTCCCTTTGTGTAGCATCAGTATTATAAAAGGTCCCTCCAAAAGTAATGCTTTGTATTTATTTCTATGGTAACTACAACAGATGTTAAAAGCACAGCAACACTATTCAGTAGAACAAATTGTCATCTACAAAACAGAGTTTTTCAGCATAGTCACCGCCATTAGCTATGCACTTTTGGCAGCAATGAATGAGAGCCTTCATGCTGTGTTAGTAAAAATTTCGCCAGCGGAGGTGACCCACTGTTTCACAGCTGCTGTGATGACATCATTCTTAGGAATATTGTTGCCTGAGCAAATGAAAGTCAGAAGGCACCATATCTGGACTATACAGTGGATATACTAGGACAGTCCAGCCATCATTGGTAATGTGCTGTGTCATCTTCAGATGACATGGGGCCTGGTATTATTGTGTTGTAAGAGGAAGACTGCCTTCTCTGTCCTGACTTCAGAACTTTGAGCCTTCAACTTAGTCAGTGTTGTGATGCCGCAGTCAAAGTTGTTGATTTGTCTGAGTTCCAAGAAATCCAGAAGGATCTCTCCTTTTCTATCCCAAAAGACAGTGCATGTCACTCTGCCCACTGAGGGCTATGCCTTGAACTTTTTCTTTGATGGGGAATTCACGTGTTGCTATTCTGTGGACTCATTTTGCGTAGAGGTGATACCACATCTCATCTCCAGCAATGATGCAATCCAGGAAACTGTTACCTTCAGCCTTGCATTGCATAAGTAGATATTGACAAACTTGCATATGATGATCTTTCTCTCGCTACATGAGCATTCATGGGATCCAGCTGCCACAAACTTTGATACTCCAACATTGCCACCATTGTTTCTATCACATTGAAGCCAATATTAAGCACCATACACAGTCCCCTGGTCATGATCTGCTGATTAGCATCATTGAACTGTTACAGACACTACTCATTTGGTTGTAAGACAGCTGTGCCTGGCATCCAGGATGTGGCCCATCTTTCATGCCGCTGTCACCAGTGCTGAAACACACCACCCACTGTTCTGCTGTGCTCAGATCCACTGTTCAGTCTCCATCAATATTCAGCAAGTGTTGCTGAATGGCAGTGGGTGGTATTTTTTTTTCCACATGGAGGAATTCATTTCCACACCCTTGCTTCATACTCACTTCCATGTCAGATGCCATTCTGTCTGACTGCCCCTCTGCTGCCATCTGTTACACAGCGACACAGTGACATTATATTGGTGAGAAGGTTCAGCCTCTACTGCCATATGACCAACATCTGCTTCTGGCATTGTGAGGCAAAATAATAAAATAGGAGGCATTACTTTCAGAGCAGCTCTCCTACAACATTTTGGAACATTGTGATTCCAAGTAGTTTATAATCTGTTTTGCAAATCAGAGGTTGTTTTAATTCTTCCAGATACCATCTGCATATCTTGATAGAACCCAACTGACATTGAAAGGTAGTAGGAAGCAAATGGGTTGTTTTAGCCACTATTAGGAAACATAAACAGTAGATTTGAAAAACAGAGTAACAATGATCAGGTTAGCTTGATGAGTTCCCTAACTGTAATCATGGATAGCATTTGTTGCACTACATTGAAAGATAAGCATTGCTCTTTTGCTGGTGTCATTATTGCCATGCTTTTTGTTTGTGAAAAGAGGATTACCACCATTGCTTTTACAGAAAGCTGTTGAAATCTAGGTCATAATTTTACATCTGTTTTCAGTCTAGTTTCAAGTGTTAGAGATTTTTGGAAAGTTTCTTTCAAGTCTTTTAGATATCTGCTGGATAAGGCTGCTGCAGTGTTTGCTACTTGTTCAACAGCAGCATTTTTCTGTAAATCCTAGGCATTTGCAAGATCTCTCTGGTCTCAGACTAACGCTGCATTAGAAAAAAATTCCCATCACGCTGTCTGTGAACACAGTATTAGCCTGTCTGTTGAAAAGAGATTGCTGTGGGTTGTGCTGTTAGCTGAAATGCTGTTTACACTGAGCAGTATTCTTGTGCATATCTGGGATTTGTAGTCCAAGCTGGATTTTAAGGGATCCCAGCTCTACTTGCTCTGCTTTCACTGGAAAAGGGAAAGCACAGGAAATGTGGTGCAACATACTATTCTATTGCCAGCTCTTCTTAGCAGTTCTAGACCATATCAGAGTAGAATGGCTTTGTGATTTGTTCTTGTTTCATAAGGTTGTAAAGCCTTGAAGGTTTTTATTGACTTCTGATGTCTGTGTCCTTCAACTGATTTCTTAAAGTCTGGCCAAAGTCCAACCAGTGAAAGGCTGTGATTTTTATTTAAGGAAGTTTTTTTTTTTTTTTTTTTTTAAAAAAAAAGAGCAGTGAGTGGAACTTCAATACGTGATTTTTTTTTTTTTCTCTTGTTGGCCCATAACATTTCCATCATAAGCTGAGGGTTAACCATAACAGAAGATCAATGAATGCTTTAAGATAGAACTTGCACTGTGATATACAGGAAGGGGTGGCTGTATAAAATGGACTCATAAGTTTTCCAAATCTGAATATCGACATTCGTAACTCATTATCTGTTAATATTGATTCCTAGTGGATGCTTTCAAATGGAGAGTAGTTTGATTTCTATTGCCAATTGTTTTGATTGTCAATTTATGCTGTAGTAGCCTGTTAATACATCTGAATTTCTTGTTAAAAATTGTTGTGATACTATATGGGGAAAGATGTGTTAGTTGCATGTAATAGTGTTGGTGGTTAATGGCAAAGAAAAAGAACAAGCAAATGGTTAAGTCAAAATGCTGAAGACTTTAAAGGCAGTCTCTCAAAGATTAAAGTAAGAAGGTAGTAGTTTCTTAATAGGCTTCTTCCAGTAATATACTGTTTCTGAGGATTATTCTTTTAAGAATTTGCCTGTAAATTTATTCTGCTCCTAATTTCTTTGTGCCTTCCAAAATTTGAAAGTGCCTTCCAAAACAGCTGACTAATACTAATGATCATTCTCACTGGACTTACCAATGTTAGAGTGAGTAGTACAGTTCCAAAATACAGGCAACTTTTGATATATTGAGCTTTTGAATTTCTAATATTTTTTCTTCGTCATTTTTGGCACTTGAGTAGCTTGAATAGTATTCCAGTGTTCATACTTCTATTGATTCAAATGTATTTATCTGGAAAAACTGTTGTGAGGAAAAGGTTAAAAGCCAAAGACATTTTTCAGGTTTGTTCCACTCGTATCTAATCTTCATGTAAATGAATGTCTGCATTTTCTTGCTGTGTATCAAATCTGATATGTCACCGAGTATGATTTCTGGCAGTTATAATTGACATTCTGTGAGTACAGGTACTTATAGCATGCAATTATAAATCTTCATTAGGTTATTACAGAAGTTAATTTTTCTTTGTCATTCATTAAAGTTACTTTGTTAGAAAAACTTTCATGAAGCTGTCAATATGGAATGTTAGGAAATGGCAAGAACATGCCTAATATAATATACTCCTTCAGCTGTTATATATTCCTTTGTAAAGTCAGAATTTGTTACTTAACTGTTCATATCATCCCAATGAAGAAAGACGGGCCTACTTTTGAAGCTAATGCCCTGTCTTCCACTCCTCTTTTTATTTACCGAGTCAGATGTGTACTCACTCACATGTAATCATCTCTCTTGGCCGGCTGGCCATGCTGCCAATGGCACCCCAGGATCCCATTGGCCTTCTTGGCAACCAGGGCTCACTACTGGATCATGGCCAACCTGTTGTCCACCAGGATGCTCAGGTTCTTCTCTGCAGAGCTCTTTTCCAACAGGTCATCCCCTCACTTGTACTAATGTGCATGTGGTTATTCCTCCCCAAGTGTAGGACCCTCCTTGTCCTTCAACAAGGACAAAGGGGAATGGTTTTAAACTGAGATAGGGGAGGTTTAGGTTAGATATCAGGAGGAAGTTTTTCACACGTAGGGTGGTGACACACTGGAACAGGTTGCCCAAGGAGGTTGTGGATGCCCCATCCCTGGAGGCATTCAAGGCCAGGCTGGATGCGGCTCTGGGCAGCCTGGTCTGGTGGTTGGTGACCCTTTACATAGCAGGGGGGTTGAAACTCGATCTTCGAGGTCCTTTTCAAGCCAGGCCATTCTATTATTCTATGACCCTAAGTTTGCTCTTGTTGAGCCACGTCAGGTTCCAGGACGTTAGTTACAGTGATTGAAATCTGGCAATTATTTAATGCATGTTATTTATATCGTTGATGTTTAATTGCATCTGTATTTATAATTCTTACCTGGTTTGAACAGCGTACTAAATATTGTAATGAATGGTGGAGGCTAGAGCCACAGGTGCAGTTTTTTCAGTGTATCACATCCATGTATCTCATTGATGGCTAGTCTTTTTTATGTTACGATTTTACTCACAGCCTTACTCTTTGGATACTGTGTTTTTCCTTGTTGGTTGGCATAACAAATGTTTTTTATTGCTGTAATAACCATTTACTGCAAGGTGAGAAATTTACCTTCCGAGTGTGCTTACAGTTTCATAAGCCCTTTCTGTCATTTTTCTAGATTTTAAAGGGAAGTAATATTTATGAAAGGAAACTGAAGCCCTGAAAAATATATATTTTCTTATCCTTAATGGGAAAAGTAATTCTGGAGTTTTCTCCTTTTTTCTCTCAGCATGTTGCAAGTCTTCCTTGATTCTGCCTGTTTAGTTAGTGGTAAAAACTGCCCAGGATAAAAAGGACATTAAATTACAAAGATTGCTTGTAACTTTTTTTTTTTTTATGGTACATGTTTGCACGTATAAATGTTTTGTATTGTGAGTTTATTAAGCAGGAAAGTTTCTGCTGAGTAATCAGTTTCGTGTTGCAGCTTCTGGGTCTCCCCTTCATAACAATTACAGTTACTATTATATGAGAGTCAAACAGTGCTCAGTGGGAAACAGAAATTTTCAGTTATTGAAGCAGCAAATGAAGACTTCTTTTTTTTTTTTTTTTTTTTTTTTTCCCTAGGCAGTAATACTTGAAGGAATATCTCCCATATTTTGGACATTTCCCTAATCATCACAGGGCCTGTACGTAGCTATTTTGTTATTCAGTGCTCTGAGGATAATATGCCTATTTATTTTACTTTACGTAATTGACTTTGTAAAACACATTAAAAGTCAAATTTGAAAATGAATAGTTAATTCCTAAGAACAGTCTGTTTTCCTGTTGGCTTAATGGTCTCAGAGAAAAGAACCAAATGCTCTGCAAATTATGAGTTTTGTTTGATACAGGTTATGCCTAAATTGGACCACTGACCAATCATACTGGTTCTACTGATTTTGATTTTTATTAGATATTTTAAGTGAAATTAACACTGCTAGAATTAAAGATCATCAAATGGTTGTTTTTGTAAACTTTTCTCTCCATCTCAACTCTAGGGGCTTTTGCCCAGCTCTTGTTGAAAAACAGGAGAATTTCAGTTCACATTGTTCCGGATTTTACATTTCAAACATTAAAAATATGCTATTATTTATGATTAGAATATTTTTTTAGAAGCTTTAGAAATTTAAGTTACTTTTGACAGAATTTGGAAGAACTCTGCTTCTGAAATTTGTCCTTGTCCGTCTATTCTGCTTCATTTGTTTGTGTGCTTCGTGCATTTAGGCTTGGATTATTGTAGACAAGGATACTGAATGATACTTTGCTCCTTATGTGAACTTATGCTTTGATTCTACTGTAGAGTCTTTTATTTGACTGTGGCTATTAATGTGCTTTGGCATCACCATTTTGGCAAACTAAATGTCTCATGTCAGTACAAATTGTTATTTTTTTTAGTTACAGTCCTGTTTTTAGGCGTAATCTCTAATTTGCATCTATTTTTATTATTTCCCCCTTTCCTCCTTTGATTATGTCACTGAACTTTGTTCGTATCCAGTCCTATGACAGATAAGCTGAGAATGTAATGTCTGGACCATAAGTGAGGGGACTATTTACAGGATACACACGCACTAAGTCTTCATATGCGCAAGGGACGCCGAAGGAAACTGAAGCCATGAACCCAGGCTGTGGCTTTTATGGCATACATAGAGCTGCGCAGAGAAGTTAGCTTAAAAAAGGTGGCCTAAAATGAAATGCACCTATGTGCCTGGATCAAGTCTGAGATGCAACTTAAAAACATATTACAAATTCATAGCATGCATGTGCATAAATATATATTTAAATTACGTATGTAACGTAAATGTTCCACACAGTGGTGCGTCACAAAATTCTCACATCCAAGATTTTTCTATGTCTTCCTGGCTCAGCTGAGGGGGTTTGCCTGGCTGGCACGGCTGATGTGCTGTGGCAGTGGCTCTCCATGCCCTGCCTTCCAAACATCACTGTTCTTCATTCTGCAATACTACACTTACATGAAGAGCCATTTTGTTGTGGAGACAGATGGAACAGTATAAATGCTGTTTATTTAATAAAATATTTTCTGTCCAGACAATAAAAGAATTTACAGATAAGGCAGTGGTGCTGTTACGAATAGATATGCTTTGTTGTAATATCTAACTATCTTGACCAACCTTTTTAGAGCTCTCCTACTTAATTTTTTATTATTATTATTATTTTTTAAGGCAGCAGTTGCAGAGATTAGGATAATTCTTGGTTTTCTAGAAACAGCTATTTGAGATTTCCTTTCCAACAATACTTCTGAAGCACAGATAAAATGGCTTCCGGTCTGACAGTTTCCTGTATCCATGGCAACCTCACTTTAAGTACTTCTTAGTTTCCTGAATGAGCAGTTGCAAATCCAGGGGCAAAATGTGAGAGCTGTGTTACACAGCAGTATCACTTTTCCAAGCGTTTCGCAGATGGGCACTGTCAACTGGTAACAGCCCAACAAACTGCAAAACAATGAAGGAACAGAAATAGTGAACTTCAAATTTGGGGTAAGGATTTGTTTCTGCTTATTTTGAATGTAATTCAAGCTTATGAAAGGCAAAGTTCAAGCTGTAAATGAAAGGAAACTTGTTGGCACTTCTACTTGAAAGCTACTGAAAAAGTTCCTTGTCATTTTTAACTACTTAAAGTAGTTAATATACAGTATTGTGAATTGACTAGAAGCCATTATTTTGGCAACTTTTATTCTATAACCAATTAAGTATTTTCCAGCTATTTTGGCTGTATCATAGTATCATATGATCATATCATAGAATCATCTGCTATTTTGGCAGTGATTTGTTTCACTTTTCATTTACTTTGAATTTTTTTGTTTCATATAGTTCAAACTCATGACGAACTTAAGTTTTACTTTGAAATTGCTTATTTGGCCTCGTAGGACAATATATTTAAAATACCAATCTTGAAAGTAAAACTTTTTTTTTTTTTAAAGAATCCTAAAATTTCAAATGAATAATATTCACAAACTTTTTTTTATCTCTACTAGCAAAGTCAGAAATGAGTGAGAAGGCCAAAGACAGGGATATGTGTGGACTACAAAGTTTTTCAACCTGCACAGGAGCATTCCTGCATCTCCTTAGTGGTTTTCTTTTGTTGCTGCTCCAGAACGAGGTTCTTGGCTGTCCAGCTGTTTGCCAGCTCTGCACAGGGAGGCAAGTTACCTGTCGTAACTTGGGTCTTTCAAGCATCCCTCGGAACTTCCCCAAAACTACAATGCTTGTATACTTCAGTGGGAATAATATATCACATCTCATTCCAAATGAATTAACAGGCCTTCAGAAGCTTGCTGCACTTTACATGGATAATTCCAGTATTTCGTATGTACACCCAAAAGCTTTTGTGGATCTTCCTAAACTTTGCTACTTGCATCTAAATAACAATAATATTAAGCGCCTGGATCCAGGAGTTTTTGAAGGTCTTTCCAATCTTCATTATTTATACCTTCAGAATAATCAAATAGCTTTTGTTCCCCGAGGATTATTTAGTGATCTCCTTTCTGTTAGATATTTAACACTTCAAAGAAATCGTCTCAGTATCCTTGGAAGTGGAACTTTCCTGGGGATGAGAAATCTTCAAACACTTAACCTAGCAAATAATAAGATTTCACGAATATCAGATGCAGCATTTTGTCATCTTGAAAACCTTGTATACTTGTTCCTTGAAGGTAACAACTTAACACTTGTGCCATCAAATGCCATTGGAAGGCTCGAAAATCTTGAAAGACTTTCTTTATCTCACAATCCTATTAGATCAATACAACGTTTTGCATTTAAAGGACTTAACAAGCTTAGATATCTGTCTTTAAAAAGTGTAAAGCTAAAACATATCGCTGTAAATGGATTTTTTGGATTAAGCAACCTTAGCCAGTTAATCTTAAGTTACAATGATTTAGAAAATATAAATTCCAGCTCTTTTACTTCTTTGAACAGTTTAAAGTATCTGCAGTTAGACCGAAATAAAATAACCACTATCAGTGACGGTGTCTTTGAGAAAATGGGACAGTCACTTAAAATTCTCAATTTAGCATTTAATAATATTACAGAGTTGCAACTGAAAGTGCTCGAGCCCTTAGTGTCTTTAACTCACCTACATATGAATTATAATCCTTGGAACTGTAGCTGCAAAATGTTTGGGTTACTGAAGTGGCTGTCATCGTCTCCCATTTCTGTTAAAATTCTTTGTTGGAATCCCCTCAGCATGCGTGGCAGACCTTTGCATTACATTAGGTGGACTCAGTTTGCAAACTGCAGTGGCGTCACCCCCAGCCCAGAAGCAGCCTGGAATGTAGAATCTCTGGATACCCATCACAGCCCTAGTACTTTGCTGATGGCATGGCATAAGGGAAACAGGCACAGCCCATTTGAGGAATTTGTTAAGGCAGATAAAAAATTCATTGCTCTCTGGGAAGGAACTGCAGCTACGTCTACTAGCCCTTTGCCTTACAGAGGAAACACTGCTGCTGGAATTCATTCACAGGCACCTACAGTACTGTCGGTTTTACCAGTACAAATATCAGCACAGATTATACCTGTTACTGGAACCATAGAAGTAAAAAGTTTGTTTCCAACAGATGCTGCTCCAGTATCATTACAGACATCCGTACTTTGTACACAACAGGTTGAAAAGCTGAATCAGGCCTTTGATGTTTTGCTAGCCTTTTTCGTTCTGGCTTGTGCTGTGATCTTGTTCCTAACCTACAGAATCATTCACTTTAGACAGAAACTAAAGGTGCTGGAAAACTCAGGGGAGAAGAGAATAGAGTATTATGGTTTTTATCAACCTGGCAGGTACAACATAAATGATGCAGTGCAGTCTCTAACTGAGAATTCAGTGGGAGATTCAGAACTGGACCAAATTAGGCTGCTCAAGCGAACGGCATCTGAAAGTCAGGCACAGGTCATATTGTTTGAACATTCATCTTTGTAATTTACCTCCGTTGATTTGATGTTAATTTTACTGCAGTCTGAAATGTCAAGAAGTCAAGAATTCGGTTGTCTAAAAAAATCACCTGGTTGATAGAATTGTGGAAAATAGTATAATTTGGGTTTATTTGCTTTCTCGGTGTTCTGAAGTTTATTGATTTTTATTAAATGTCATTTAAACCTGATATGGATTACCTATGTTCCTGTTGTAGGATTCTTTCACCTGTAACGCAAGTATGTGTTCAGTAGAAAGAATGTTCGTATTATTTTTTTTGCAGTACTTGTGGGTATTAAGTTTCTGTAGTAATTACATAGCTAACTTGAAATTAAAGGTAACAGTAGCAGGATCATGAGGCCAGAAAACCTGGGGGAATGAAAAGAGCAATGCTTAATGTATTTATTGTGTACACAGTTTCTTTTCTGCCTCAGTTAATCTTTACTGTTAAAAAATGGACATATTTACAGCTAGTGTGTTGAAACTCTTGATGGAAAAAAAAGTAATACAAATTTTGTTCATATCTCACATTCTAACATAAAAATTTGTGTACTCTGTATAATGAATATATTAAAATGTGATTTTTTAATAGCGTGCATCTGTATCACGTTATGGTCATTTCTTCTTAGGAGTTAATATGGAAGTAAGTATCAGATTCAAAAATTGATAAAGTTTATAGTATCTCTGATAATGGAATTTGGTTAATTATTGACTGTAAAAAGATATTTTCATTTATATGGTTAAGTTTGAGGGAGTCTTTGGCTAGATAAGCCGTATAAACTGAAGAAATCTACTGAGGATACTTAAGTATTTGTATATTTTGAAGTGTTAAGTCAAAGTATGTTTTCTGAGAGAAGACTACATCCTAGGATTGTGCTTGAAATGATGGGTATTATGCAGACCATGTAGAATTATTTAGAATATTGATGTTCTGTTTACATTATTGTTAGGTTACATCTAGCGTATTGTGGGTTTATTTTCAGCCTCAATTTCTATGGATTTTTTTCTTGTTACTCCAGTAATTCAAGCTTTAGAGAGGAAAAAGTTACAGAAATAGGTTCCAAATGGCCCAATCCTGTAAAATTTTCAACTAGCTAGATGGTGCTTAATTTTCATAGATACTGCTTGTCTTCTACAAGTACGTATCCTAGAGACTTCAGTCACTTGGTTTATATCAGCAGCTCAATTTACAGGAGCATCATTTTGCATAGGGAAAAATGCATAACTGCGTTTCAATAGCCATGATGTTGATTCAGCTTCATACTTGCTCAGAAGTATCTTACACTCCCAAGATCTAGGCTGAAGGCCTGAGTGTTCTTTAGATGTGTGGGATGCTGTAGGATTTCTGGCTCCAGCCAGCCTACCAGCATAGCTAATGTGCATGGCCACATTTGTTGCACTCCCTGTTTGTCTGTTTCCAGTACATTTCCAGGAATGACAAGATATTTTCTGCTGTCAGTACAAATGTAGACCTTGCCTGTACTATTATGGGTGTGAATGTGAAAGTCTACCTCTGTTGTGTGCCTCTGTTGCTGCTTGCTACGTCTTTCTATTGGATGTAACAAAATCTAAGTTTTGTTGAGATTTACTTTCATTGTATTGTAATGCTGTATTTTACTCTTATTTAATCTGTAATAGGTGAAATATTTCTGTCTCATGGAACACTTCATTCTGCTAGTTGGACAAAAGCTTAAACTGTTGAGTTTTGTGACTAGAAACTATATACTTTTATACTAATAGATATTAAATGTAGTGTGTTTTGTTTGTTTGTTTGAGGGGAGAAGATGCTAATTACTCTCAAATTCAAGCTTAATTTTTTTACTCCAATACAGTGCTTTATTCTTTTTGTCCCTCCTATGTAATGGGTTGTGGCAAGTGTTAAATTTATTGGGCTTTTTTGTGTTTTGAGGTTGTTTTTGTTTTCATTTAATAACAGCTACACAATGTGTAATTCTACATTGCTAGATTTGGTAGTCTTAAGTTCTTTATCTCTAAACTTTCAATTTTATATGGCTATCATCAGAAGTAACGGACTTAATTAGCATCTGAGTGATGATCATTCTAGTCAATGCTAGTTAACCAGGTTTTCTTAAGTAGTAATGCTGATGTGCCCATGTGAGAGAGAATTTCATGGGGAGTGGGTAAAGACTGAGACAGAACAAACCCAATTCTCAAACCTGGGAGGCTGTGTGTTCCTTAGCTGTTCTCAGCAGAAGACCATGGTTCCCTCTGAAGGTGTTTCCTACAGACTTCTGTAGGAATCATTTTCCAGTTGTGTGTCCTACTATTTCCAGTGATGGAGTCTAAATGAAGTTGATACTGCCAGTGTCATCTCTGTAAGCATTGCTGGGACAGTCAAAGCCATCTTACGGAGAGGAATCATCCTCCAATAACCAACTTGTGAAAAATCTCCAGCTCTGCTGTATCAAGAAATTGAGGGGTTGTGGGAAGTTGTGGGAAAGTGCTTTTGTTTGGCAGTTAGTAACTGCCAAGTTAAATGTTCACACTAGGAAACAGGAATGTTATGTCTGTGTGTGGTATATATATCTGTTTAAATCATGCAGACTTTAAAATGAAAAACATTCATGTTCAAGCTGCCATAAATAGCTTTGGTGCATGTTTTTTATTAGAGACAAGGTGTTTTTTTTGTTTGTTTGTTTGTTTTGTTTGTTAGTTTGTTTGTTTTTAAGTAGGTAACATGGAAGATCCCTTTTGTGATTACATAAAGAAGGTGTTAACTGCGTCTTTGGAACTGGACCCTGGACTGGTTTAAATCCCAACTAACAACTTCATAGAAGCTATAAAACTCTAATTCTGGGCCTATCTCTTGATAATTCTTGATATGTACCAAACTAGGTTTTGTCCTGCTAACTTAAAGGACCTTAGGGTAGTTAGAAAATCACTTATAACTTTATGCTGTTACTTGTTATGCTGCTGACCTTGATTAGATGCAATTGAAAGGTGGAACTGCTTAAATGCTGCCTTCATCCTGAGCTGAGATTTTTTGTATGAACAGTATTAACTGTTCAGTTTTGCAATGAAAGTTGAGCAAAATATGTTATCCCTTTCTTTTCTGAAGCCACTCTTAAGAACTTTCCAGCATGTTTCTTAAAACAACCAGTCTAATTTTAGACTTCTAAAAAGAGATTTCCTTGATTTGCAAGGCTCTTTCCTCTTCTTCCATGAAAATGACACCTGATATCTCATTGTGTTGACGCTGAACTTCAGCCCAAGTTTTTTTTTTTTGTTGTGGGTTTGGTTTTTTTTTAAATCACAGTGAACATATGCTGCCTTTATTTCCCCCCAGCATATGTCTTACTCTAAAACTCTTACTCTAAAAATAGTTCTATTGTTTAATGATTTTGTACTTGATAAACATTTCAGGGAGTGTCTGGTAGGAAAAAACTGTGTCTCCTTTCAAGAGAAAAAGGAGAGGAAGGGAAAAAAGATGGTTTTATCTTCACTGAAAGCTGCAGGTAGCCGTTAGGTTATTTTGGAAGGCCTTCTGTGTTCTGTGGCACTGCTTTCCTCTGGAAAATTACCATTACATTTCTACTGTTCACTTCAAGAAGAAGTAAAATAACATCTCTAACTTATGCTATGAGATAAAAATAGCATTTCCAAGTAAAGAAAACTGATTTCTCAGCATACTTTGCAGCTAATTATCAGGAACTGTATTTTGAATTTTTAGCCACCATCTTCAGTTTCCTCTGTGTATGTCACAGATCACTGGATACATGAGTTAACTGAAAAGGGCCTCCCTCCCTGTGTGCTTTTCCTATTAGTCTGCAAGCCTGGCAGAGAGGAAAAAGAAGAAAAAAGAAAAGAAGTAGTGGTTAATGCGCACAGTGCTTACTTTTTTATATTTCGGTTAATTAACATAATCCTGTTGTATAGATTGACCATAATTAGTACTTGCAGCAGGTGAAAAGGCTATGCCTACATTGGGTTAATCATTTTTGTCTCTTCTTTCTCCTCCAAGTAAAATCATGCAGTTCCTGTGGCAATTAGGCGTTCTTCATGTGGCTTGAAAGGAACAAATTTAGCTACCAGGTAGCTGATAGCAACTATACTATTAATTAAAATGGCACATACTTACAGAGCATAGTGTACTCCTCCGAGATGCAGTGTTCTTGGTTGAATTCCCCAGGTCCTCTTTTGAAAGGAATGTGAGGACAGCTGTTTCCTTTCCTACGGTGGAAAATACTAACCACGCTAATGGGGATTTTCCTAGATGTATGTTGTTGAGAGGAAAAAAAAAAGTATGATGAAAAAAGGCTTTAATGAAGGTAAATGTGCTTTGTAGGAATCTAACTCAACTGAAGAAATCCTTAACTCTGAGGGCTTATTTGGCAGTCTTCTAAACAAGCAGTGCTCATTTTCTGTAGGTTGTTTGCTTTCTGCTTTGGTTGAGGTAAGGAAGCTGTTTGGCAAGGGAGAAAGTCTTTTGTAAAACGTAAGTGACAACAGTAAGAGGCCAGACTGAAGGAAAATTCCATCAGTTTTCATCCCTTTTTCATCCCTGAAAGTGCTGGAGTTTCAGCTTTCAGCATTCAAATACAGTTCTATTCCTGGCAATTGACCGAAGCTGAATAAAATTTATGAAAAATGTTCATTTGAAAACAAAATGATCACAAGCTGAATCATAATCTTATCAAAACAAATTAAAAAGAAATATTTTATATGCTTAATATTCAAAACTTGATAGGCTTTTTTTTCCAAAGCACCTATTGTGATATAGTCTGTTATGTATTTAAGATTTTATATGTCTGCACCAGCCATCTCTGGGAAAAATGAACCCTGGAATTCCAAAACTGAGCTAATTGAACTCATTAGTAAACAGCAGTGACACATGAGGAAGCTGTCATTTACTATCACTGATCAGAATTTTCCATTTCTTTGCCAGTAGCTGAAACTGTTGTTCACTTGCAGAGTGCCTTAACACTTCTGTAGCTCACAAGAGTAGGAGTCTGTGCACTGATAGCCAAACCAGAATAGCAGGGAATTCAGCAGAAGTGACAGCAATTAGAGCAACTTTCCCATAACTAGAAGCTGCTGGTACCTGCTTTTTCATCTAGAGTCTGGGAGTTGGTGATTGTATTCCCTTCTCATACTACAGGCATGTGAATTTGCAAGGCAGGATGTGCGTCTCAGTGATTTAGGAGATTGGTGTCGTTTGGGACACTTAGAGTGTCCAACCTGGCCTTCAGCTTCTGTTGGAGAAAGGAAGGTGCTCATCTGTATTTCCTTGTTTTTTTCCAGTCTCTGGTGCTACCTATCAGCTCTTTGGTCTGGTAATTCAAATGACAGGAGTTAGCTGTGCTTAAGTGCAGCTGAAATGTGCTTCCACCTTTCTGATTAAGAAAATTTTCTTCCGTAGGTGGAGACACCTTTCACCCCCTTATGGAATGTCATTAACCAGTCCAGGAGATTAGAGAAATGCTTGTAAGGCTGAATAGAGAAAGCCAGAAGGAATGTACTAGCTTTGCATGCTGTTCTTTTTGCATCAAATAGCGATGTTAGAAAATATGCAAATGTGTTAGAAGCAGAAGCAAGTACTCTGGCCTTTCTAAATTTTCAATGACACGTGACAATTCATTCTAATAAAAATGCTTCTATCATGAGTTTGCTAACTTTAGGTCCCTTATGTAATCAAAGTTAGCATTAGCTGCCTGAGGGCATGCTCAGCTAAGTGGTGAGTAATGAAAACACTACTTGGTAAATGTGCCTTACGGTTATTGAACAAATTCGCTGTTCAGTTACTTTAGCTAAGACTCTTTCCTTTTCTTTTCCAGTGTTATCCAAGATAAATTTTGTGGTATCATCCACGTTACATTGGAAGGTCTGTATGATGTTATGACTGAAGATCCTGAAACAGGAACTTACAAAGAGTAAGTGAAAAATGATTTTTGGGTTTTACAATAGTAAGAGTTTTAAATGTGTAGTGTTTTGACAGGAAAACTCTATAGGTGGTTGAGACGTGCTTATAGGAGTCTGTGCTTGTGACTGTTGATGTTACAGCAGGATTGGAAACTTTTGATCCAAAGTAGAGTACTCTGGGAGGTTGGGGGCAATGTAAAATGAAAATTAATTTTAGATTTTATGTATTTATATCATTCAAAGAGTCTATTAAATGGTGGCTTAAAATATGAATATTCTTAGCTTTCCTTTTTGTTCGCTTCAGCCCAGAGTTTCTTTGAATGTGACATCTGGAGTTTAACTAAGATCATTCCCTAACCGTGTCACGTACGTTGAACGTACGCTATGTACCCAGCTCTCTGTGGCGTGAAGGCACTTGGAATTCTACTCCTCAGGCGCAGTTTTTGCCACTCAGTGTTCCACCTAACATACCAGCCACTACAAAGCACATCTGAAAAGGCAATTTTCTGAACAGGAAGAGGGGCTTGTTTATGGTGGCAAGACCCTGGGATGCTTGGAACGCACTGCCACCAGCACTACGCTCATTCATCCTCTGTTTGTTACTGGAATTATAGAAAATCTGGAGAAGTCAAAAACACTGAATGAAGGGTGTTTAGGACAGAGATTTTAATGTTGTTTTTTTCTCTAATGATTATATAGTTTTAGAATAAAGAACAGTAAGGCAAAAATAACAACAGTAAATGCTCTATGGGATATCCCTACAGACATAATATATTCTAATAACAGTATTTACTGTGTGCTAAAAATCAAACACTTTCTAATTTTCAGATAATTCCCTGGAGACAGAATAGACTGTGCCTGAAATAATTATTAAATGCTTAAGGGGATAATTTCTCACCCTGAAGCCAGCTGATACAGTCCACATGCATGCTTTAATCTCACCTCCCC
Organism: Gallus gallus; assembly: GCF_016699485.2. Classification (NCBI taxonomy): domain Eukaryota; kingdom Metazoa; phylum Chordata; class Aves; order Galliformes; family Phasianidae; genus Gallus; species Gallus gallus. The sequence goes on from NC_052572.1 coordinate 20,107,991, forward strand.
TTATAACAGATGGGTTGCTCACAAGTGTCTGGATGGTCCACATGCACTGAACCTGAACTGTGCTGATGAATTTCGTGCAGAATGCTGGCTGACTCATGCTAGGCATTTTCCCCTGTTTATCAGTGTAGAAGATTTAACTGCAAAGCCCAAGAATATGCTTTGATGCTGTGCTTTAATTACTATCAGAGTAAATGCTGCAAAATCCCTTCTGCTTCTAAGCATGTTACTTTCTAACAGTATTGGAAAGTAACAAAACTTTGTCATAGTTAATTTTGTATTTTAAGCTTGGATACCAGTAGGACTTGTCATTACACATTCCAAACTCTGGACACTTTTTTCTTTGCAAGATGCAGGCTCACTGAACTACAGACATACTTATGTGGACAGAAGCCATGTGAACTGTTCAAAAGGCTTTGGCATTAGTGTTAAAAATTTTGAAGTAATCTGAAAGTAATTAAAGTACACATCTGGAGCAGCGTGTGCTATTGTGTGCCTCCATATTAAAGAGTGTATTTAAGCATGAACAGGGACAGAAAAGAAATTTGATTGTGTATACCACTGATTATCATAATATTATTTTATTTTTGGAATATAAAATATGTAGTATATTGTAAAGCACTTGTGCTTAAGGGTATTTATTTGTTTGGGAAATTGTTGTGTATCTGAAGGTAAGCTAAAATAACGTATATGATATTTAACACAACCTAACTGCTTTTCTTCATTCTCCAGTGTGCAATCTCTTGCCCCGTTACATGAATAAGAAAGCAAAATTCTACCCATTAACATTTTAATGTACACAATATTAAAAAAATGTTGCCTGGAATATGAAATGTTTTCACTCTCCTATACTAAGGCAATAGAAATTCAATTAAATTAAGGGAGTGAGACTTTAGAAATGATCGTCACTGAGAGTTCTGCTGGAGCATCTCGCTTTTCTATCACATATGGACATCTCAATGAAGTTGCAGAAAAGATGAATGTCACTTAGACTCACTAAACATACGCGTTCTCTTCCTGCGGTCAGCATCAGATACAGGGGAAAAAAAATGGTTTATTTTTAGCATCTCTCTGGAAAACTGAAAACTAATATTTTTCTGTGGTAGTGAAGATATCCTCTTAGGAGATCATTGTGTTCTAAAAAGCAAGATGATTTTCAGGTTTATTCAGCTGGACAGTGGTTTTTGAAAGCAACCGTGAAGCTCTTTTTCTTGCACTGCTACAAACTAAGATATCAGACTGAGATTATTAGGTCAAAACTTCTGATGTTCAAGCAGCATTATAAACATTCACAAACAACAACCTGATTTCTGCAGATTTATTTGGAAGTCTGATGACTGCTGCATTTTTGGTGCATGGCTTTGCTGGAGAACCTTTTCAGCCCGCATTAATCCCTAAAGATATAAGTTTTAATTTACCCATGTCATCATTTCAGGATAGCTATTTCCCCATGAAGATAGTTCCTATTCTCAGTTAAGAACAGAGTATATATAATTGATTGCATCCTGTGTTTTTAGTAATGTTTTAAAGTAACTTTTAATGACAGTGTGTACTCAAGTTAATTTTATTCCCATTCTTAGCTGCCTGCTGCTGTCTCATTTTGAAGAGCCCAAAGTTACAGAAGATGAGGAGCCTCCCACAGAACAAGACAAAAGGAAAAAATTGGTAAGCTTTAGATGTTACTCAGTTATAGAGCTAATTAGGAAATTCACTCATCCCAGACAAAACTCTTTGCCTTTAGACTTGGTTCATTTATTGTTTTTGAATTCATCTCATGAATCAAAAGAAAGAAAAGGCTCTGGTGACAAACTTTGCAGCCACATCTATGCTTCTGCATTCCTTTTGAGTCTTAGATGTTGCCGAAGTAAATACAATCTCATCACTGAGCATTGCAAAGAGGGTTTTTTGAAAAATGCAGGAGGATAAATCTTATCAAAATGTTGTGGCTGATCAAGTTTCCCACATTTAAAACAGACTCTTATTATACTGAACTGTGTGCTTTGCTTGAAGAGCAGTATGCCTGCATAAAACCTTTTTCTACTGTAGAGAACTCTCTGTGGACCTTTCCACAGATTGCACATCTGAGTTCAGGGAATCTGGTTCCTCACTTGAACAGAAAACTGCAGTGCACGGATGCTGTAGGATAAACCCGTCTGAGCAGCTTGGTATTGGGTAATTGCAAAAGGTTGAACTGGTTGGTAGGGTAGATGTGTGTAGCCCTGTTGTGCACAGTTGCTCTTACTGACATACCTCATTTCGTTAAACTGTTGTCTGCCTTTGGTTTGATTTTTTTTGGTTTTCTTTTAAATAGAAATCAATAAACAGATCATTTTGTAGCAAATTGCAGAAAGTCTTGCACACACTTCAGCTGATAGTGGTGCCTTACAAGAAATTCCTGGTGTCTTGCAATGCTTTATTTAAAGAAAATATATTATATATTTCCGTAATTCAATTACTCTTGAAAGCATCTCTGGACTCAGTTAAATTTGGTATTCTTCCAGCTTGCAGAATGATGGTATTCATTCTTACTGTTTCTTGAGGTACGAGGTACATATCCATCTTATGTAGAGAGATACCTTCTTAGCTACAGATATCAGATGTTAGCTACAGGTATATATGATGTAGGTGTCAAATGTCACATGTCAAACTAATATACATGGATAGAGATATGTTTATTGAGAGATCTCTAGGATCACTTTACAGATATCTACAAATACAGATTTAAATAGATGTGTATGCATTGGATTTGGTAATCAGATTTAAAGAAATGAAGTGAATTTAAATTTACATTCCTTTTGTTTTCTTGGTGTTCTTTGAAAATACTGAAATGAAGTACATTCTTTTGGCTAACACTTTTAATAAGTTTCTCTTAATTTTAAATGTACAGGTAGACTTTAATAGTTTGGGCATGTATTGGGTAGTTTTGACATGGTAGCTGTAATATGGGCTACCATGAATGTAGTTATATGGGAAGAATGAAGAGTTTGTTATTCTGTGGCTAGTATATTTCTTTCATCCTAAGTGACACAGTGCAGCAGTATAGTGTCCTAGTGAAGGTGATGTTCTGGGATGGCATTTAATATAAAATCACTGGCCAGTTGGGTGATTGTTTTTGTCAGTGATTAAAGAGAAGTGGCTGTGCTTTGGCAGTGAGGGTCCAGAACCTTTAATGACATGAGTCATGTTATATTTTACATACAAAAGACATCTTCCTTGAGCATTGCTGCTTACTTTTCTTTTCTCTTGAGGGAAGTGCTTGTGACTTTCCGTCTGCTGATCTTTAACATGCAACTTGGACATGCTGTCAGCCTTTATTCCTTTAAAATTTTACATTGAACATGCTGTCATACATAAAAATAAATGCAGAGGAAGCTGCTCTAATCTCTTAATCTAGGCGTATCTGTGTACATGTTTTCTAGGTTCCTAAGTGTTAGAAAATCCTTGGTCCTTTCAAGGCTGTGTTACAAGAGGCTCATCTTACTTATCTCATTGCCTTAAGTAGCTGATTGTTCCCGATATATTTCAGACTTGACCTTTCTCTGTCATTTTTTCAGCTACTATAAATGTTTAGTCTATTCTTTCCTTGTTCTCTGCAATTTCTCATAGCTATTAAAGAAAGTAAAGGCTAGTTGGTGTCATAATCTGCTGGAAACTCATTCTGAATCCCAGATGATAGCACTCAGTATACATTTTTCTGGATAACTTTGCATTTGTGGAAACTTCTGCTAGTTCAAATTGTCCTGGTTTCAGCAGCACAAGTGATACAGATCATCTGGATAGGTTACTAGCAGTGGTTACTGTTTGATGCTGGGCTTTAAAAGCACCACTAAGGTTTGTTTTGAAAAACTGGGTTAAAAATAAAACAGCTGAGATCACTTCCATCCACCTGCCCTGGAATCTTCTTCCTTTCTGTATCAGCACCAGCAAAAACAATTTCTCTGATCAAAACAACAATCAGTAGCAGATACCTCTGTTGAAACAAAGGTGGGAACAAATAGTTGAAGTGAAAAGAAGAAGACGAGGAACCACCTAAAGAGAATCTACAGTTGATTTAAGAAAGCTTTCTTTCTCCTGTTCTGTTTTATTCCTGCAAGAGGTTTATACCCTCTTACATGTTCTAATGCTGAATCAGCAGCTTGTATGACAGGGCTCAAAAGTTTAAACCTCATAAGATAATATTGAAAAGATAAATGGGATTATCTCTTTGAAGATGATAAGATTTTGCAAGGTCACAAATGTGAAGAAAAACTATCGTGGTCCATGTGAAGTATCACTTCCTGATGTTTGCACAGGCTCTGGATACTTTTCTTCCATCTGTCTCTTTATTCTGTCATTGCTACCTCTCTTCACTGTTTCAACTAGAAAGGTTGTTCTAGTGCTTTAGAAGTTTATGATGATTTCATGTAATCTACATTTACTAAATAATAGTATAGTTTGTTTGAATTGTGAATATGTCGAGGTAAATGTGAACAGATAGCGAGTGATTCATCACCTTACGCTGCATATAGTATATAGACCTACGGCGTTCTTAGTGCGCCCTTAATATATATTTTCATGAGCTCCAATATCACTGAATCACAGATCCCTTTTTGACCTTACCCTAGTGTAGAAAGAAACTGGTTAATTCAAGACCTCATATTCTGAGGAAAGTAAATAGATAAGTGATATTGCAGTAAGGGAAATGAGCAGGTTTTATGTGGTAAAACTTGCAAAATGTTGCAAGTTTTGCAAACACTGCAGTGTTTGTGGTATAGTTTTTTTTCTATATGCTTAGATCTGTGACTAATTTGTAGATTAATCCAAGGCCCATTGAAGTCTGTGAAAAACCCTGATATTGTCTGTGTCCATTTTATATTCTTAGATCATTTTAAAAGTAAAGGAAGGGTCACTTTCTAATGCTGAAAAGATCATATCTTTCCTTTGAAATGTAAAATAACGAAATAGCATTGAATGGTGAGGGATCAAAGGCTAAGATGACAGTATTATTAGGAATACAGAGTGAAGGATGAGGTTTACAGTATGAAAGTTGACCATAATGAAAAAGTACTTACCTTCTGTGATAAGTACAATGTTTTGAGGTGTTGTACTTTGTTTTTATTTTCATGATAAACCACTAATAGGCCAACATAGTTATTTTATTATAGTAAGTGTTATGTCCATGTGGTTGTTTCAGTCAGTTTTCACTTGCCCAGGGTGGTGGTGGAGTCACTGACCCTGGAGGTGTTCAAGGAACGTTTGGACGTGGTATTGAGGGATATGGGTTAGTGAGAACTATTGGTGATGGGTTGATGGTTGGACTGGGTGATCCTGCGGGTCTTTTCCAACCTTGGTGATTCTATGATTCTGTGATTCTAGTTTTGGCCATGACATTATTTAATAAATAAGTAAGCCTTGGAAGCTTAATGTCTTCCACTCCCTGTTAAAATTCAAATATTCCTTTTTTCCTATCATGCCGAAACAGAAAGTATTTTCTTTATGTTCTGCTGCAGTTTTTTTATCTCAAAGTATGCAACACTGTGGTATGTATGAATTACTTATGAAAACATAATATAATAATTTTCCTGAAGTTTTTTTTTTTTACAGAATTAATCCACTAATGTTAGCAAAAAATGACACATCTCATTTGGTGAGAGTGCCCATGATTGCTGCTATTGAGGAAAAATGAAGATTCGGTCTCAGGCTGTAGCCATCCATGCTCTTACTGATGACACGTCTGTGTTCAGCCGTGTTCGTCAGGCCATGTTGCTTATTAAATAAGGAGTGCTTTCTATATTGCATTCCCATTTGATACAAACTCCATGTGATGCTAACTGCATCCCATAGCTTCTAGTAAGAGAATAATTAAATGCCTTATTTCTTATTTCTGATTCAACTCAGCAAAGAAATTTGAAAGAAATGTACATTACTGAAATATAATGAGTTCCAACATATCCTTTTATATAGCAAAAATCCTCTGTGCTTTTCACTCTAAGTTTCTATGGGGTGGTTGCTAAGATAATGTTACAACTTGTGACTTGTGCCATACATGTCGTGAAAAAAGACAGAAAAGGAATATAGTGTAGCTGTGCAAGTTGCATGTGCCCATTTCTGCAGGGAATCTGAGCTCAGGAATTTCCTTTCTCAGTGGGCTCTGAGACTTAGCATTACATTTTGCTTTCTGATTTTCCAGCATTAATAATGCTTGATTTTGAGGCAAGCGGGTGTTCATCTGTCTGCAGTAGCTTTGTATTTATTTCAGTATCCCACTTCTTTGTGATTCCAGGTGCCCTTACCTCCTCTTCTTCCAGCCTCATGGGCTGAGGGACATCCATAGCCTGTCCACACCTCTCTACTGACTTTAGAGCCTGAGTAGCTCCTCTGTCAGCAAAGCAGCTTTGAAATTGTTTTGTCATACAAAAGAGTGTGATCTTGCAGCAGACTGGGTTCATGGTTTGAGACTTGTTTCCAATAGTTTTAAATTGACATTTTTCCTTTTGCTTCTCAATTTATAACAGAGAAAATATTTCTCTTGTGGGCTCAGCTTGCTGAAGAGATGAGTATTTGAAGAGTATTTTTAGAGTTAATTCCATTTTTTTTTTCTCTTTTTCTACAGCTTGCCCTAAAGGACCCCGTACACACCGTGTCATTGCAACAGTTCGTCTATGAGAAGCTAAAGGCACAGCAGGAATTGCTGGGAGAACAAGGCTTCCATGCGCTTATGGAAACCGTGGATACAGAAGTAGTTGCACAGCTGCAAGAATTTTTACAAGGCTTCTAAATAAAATAAAACAAAAGCACCAAGATTTTGTACGTTCAATTTAACTTCCAAAAAATAGAAAAATCTTCCAGCCATCTCTTGTATGAAAGAGCCTACTGAAAGCTGAAAATAGTTTGTGTTAAAAAAGAAAAAATTCTTTTGTTTCTCCACTGTAAGATTGATAGAATAAATGTAACTTGGCTTCTGACTACATTTTTCCAAGTGTTCTGTGTGTTATTTTTCTGTATATGAAGAAAGATGAATTGTATGTGGAAATACGCATAATAATATTTGTTTTCTGTTCTGTTGATGGTAGAAAAAAACAAACACACACACAGAATTGTTTGATTTCACAGAGGAGAAGAATCTGATCTCCAGTCAAGTATTACCCTGAGTTTTGTGCTTTATACAGAATTGCTTGTGACAGCATTTTTCTGCAGCTGCTTAAGTAGGGGACTGTTTCAGCAGGAAGTTTTTAATTGGAGCTTATTAAACGTTATATGCTCACATAGACCTGCCTCTGTCTAAGATACCCACACTTAAAAAAAAAAAAAACCTGAATACTGCTTTTTCCTTTCAAAAGAAAAAGCTGCCAAATGTGAATGCTCTCACAAAATGAGGGGGCTTACCTGTCTCAGTGTGAGTGGGTCCTATTCGGCGCTGAGTAGTGTCCTCTTCATAAGAGTAATGGTATCCCAAGTCTATGGAGTCCATTTGATTTTTAGAGCAAGCCCTGCAGATGTAATGAGGATATTAGGCTCGATAAAAATGATAGAGAACTCTTGAGGTTTGTTGGTGATTCAAAGGCAGTGTTCTTCCTTCATTCTTGTCTATTTCTCAACAGAATGAGGTGAGGGGAAAGGGAACAAGAAGCCTGTTTTAATCTAGTTCTCTTATAGTGACTGACATCTTAAGTGGGGTGTCAAAAGGGACAGTTTTCCCTGTAAGTGAACTGTGCACAACACGTAACTGTTCCCTGTTAGTTATACAACTGTACTGCAAATTATACTTTCAAAGAGGCAAACATAGAAGTGTCAGACTTCAGGAGGATACCGCCCTTCTGGCTTGGTTTAAATGAATGCTCTGGCACCTGGACAGGCCTCATGAAGTTCAGTAAATCCAAGTGCAAGGTACTGCACCTGGGTTGTGGCAACCCCTTCTATTAGAGTAAACTGGGGGATGAATGGATAGAGCACAGCCCTGCTGAAGATGTCCTGGGGGTACTGGTGGATGGCAAGCTGGATGTGAGCCAGCAGTGTGCCCTCAAAGCCCCAAAAGCCAACTGGATCCTGGGCTGCATCAAAAGATGTGTGGCCAGCAGGGTCAGGGAGGTGATCCTGCCCCTCTGCGCTGCGCTGGTGAGAGCTCATCTGAAGTACTGCATCCACGTGTGGAGTCCTCAGTACCGGAGAGACATGGGCCTGTTGGAGGGGGCCACAAAAATGATCCGTGGGATGGAACGCCTCTCCTATAAGGATGGGCTGAGAGAGGTGGGGCTGTTCAGCCTGGAGAAGAGAAGGCTCTGGAGAGACCAGAGAGTGGTCTTTCAGTATCTAAAGGGGGGCTCTAAGAAGGAAGGGGACAGGCTCTTTAGCAAGGTCTGTGGTGACAGAACAAGGGGAAAGGGTTTCAACCTAAAAAAGGAGAGATTTAGACTGATTATATTACAATAAGTGTGGTGGCACGCTGGCACAAGTTGCCCAGAGAGGTGGTGGATGCTCCAACCCCTGGAGACGCTCAGGATCAGGGTGGACAGGGCTCTGAGCAATTCTCTCCTTCCAGGAGAGTCGGACTAAGTGACCCTTAAGGGTCCCTTCCAACTCAAACAATTCTATGAGTCTATAAAGCACAACCTGTAAATTGAGAATGAAGCCTTCCTGCACTGACGTTATTGGATTTATAAGGAGTGACATTCCTGTCACTTAGTCACTACAGCTCATGTGGTCTTGAATTTTCCTCTTTCTTCTAAGATTGACTAAAAGCTTCTCTGCATGAATTAACGTTCACACAGTTAATATTTCTATTGCTAGTTCCAAGGCACATTTAAGTAGGATCTATTTAATAGACTTAGTGGCTTACTTTCTGTAGAGTAACTTGCCTTTAATGAGATAGCAATGCATAAATAGACTTAAAGGTGGAAGTACTCACCAAATCTCTACCTTCCCAGGTGGACTTTGTTAAATAATGAAACTGAGTAGTTACTAAAATACTACAGTTTTAGGTAGCTTTACTTATTCCAGTCCCTTGGTTAACATCTTCTACCTCAGTTTCTAATGTTCAGCTGGAAGAAAAACTGTTGCCCATTCCAAATTTGTTGTTGCTATGGAACCAACTTTGCTGACACTGTAGCATTATTTTTCAGTCATATTCTTAGGGTTTCATCAGAGCAATGCTTCCATGAATGCATACCTGTTATACGCTGCAGCAGTACCAGGTAGTGCTGGATTTAGTACCATTCCTGGCTTTTTGCTTCACAAAGCTGTGTCATAAACTGGGAGATATGAAGGAGCCTGATAATGTATACCAAGAGGAGTACCCTCTAACCCAGCAGTACAATTCAGTATCAGCAGCTGGCTGTTTTGTCACTTTATAACTTTCTCCTTATCCTGCTACCATTTCCCCATTCAGTCATACAAGCTGAAGGATGCTGTAAAGCTTCAGGAGAGAAGATAATTTCCATTTGATTTGTTTCTGAGAAAAGGAGACTTGGATTGTAACGCTGAATTGTATTTGTTGGGGTTCTAGAGAATGTCGATGTGTAACTCTATCCACAGATAGAAGTTTTCATTTTTGTCACTAATTTCATTATTATGAAAGTTTTCTTACTTGCTGTCCCGAGTTCTTTCTATCTCTCTTTCATAAAGCAGAGAAGCTCTGCAGAGGTTAATGAGTAACTAATTTCAGTCAACTCTGGGCTGTACTTGGACTTAAAATTGCTCTTATCCAGAGCCTCAATTCTTTTCTCTTTCATCAAAGGCGTATCACCAGAATACTTAGTAATTGTTACTGGAAAGTCTAAGGTCAGATGGCTGCAATTCAAATAATTACCTACAGATCTGAGACTTGGATTGCATTAATTATTTATTAGTTAGATGGACAACTGCAGGAATGGCCTGCCAAGGTAATGCTGCTTCTTTCTGTGTGCCTTGGACTCTTCTATCGGGTTGCAGAGGGGAGAAACTTTTTCTGTGTTTTGAGATTTTCCTTTTAAATTGGTCTTCCACCTTCAATGCTGAAGTGAACTTTCTTTGCCTGACTTTGGGAGAATTCAGCTACTCTGACATGCTTTTTGTTGTTGTTGTTGTTGTTGTTGTTTCTAGAGATGATCAGCTGTTTAAAGGTAGAGATACCTTCATGCTTTTAAAAATCTTGCCAGACCACCATATTCTCATAACCATATGAGCTTTTTCCTGTTCTGCCCTTCTGGGGAGAAACAGTTTTGAAAAGCTTTCTGCAGAGAAAGTCTGACCATTCCCTGCTTTCAGTGGCAGAGGCAGCTGGCCACATCTGTCTGCAAAAGGTGTTTCATAACCCATTTTTCTTACTTCCTACCTGGGACTAGTGAGATTTTAGAAAAATTGCTGCAATTTGTCTGTACATTACCTGCACGTCACATCCTCGTTCATCTTACCAGCATCAGCGTACCCAGTGTAGAGTTCTGGATGATTCAGGACTTGCAAGGTGAAAGGGACTAACAGAGATGGTGGCATTGCACTGGTAGTGCCTACATCATGCTGAGCTGCTGGGCCCTGCTGGTGCTAACGCTTTGTGGCACTGCTGCACAGCATGCAGAGCAACCTCAGGTCACACAGCACTACCTGTTACCGTTAAGCACACTTCAGTAACATCGCTTGTGCATCTCCACGTGGTACTCCTGGACATCTCAGGCTGAGGAAGGTCCTACCTACTTTCCCTAGCCTTAGGCAGAAGGACAGTCTGGTGTTAGGACTGTATGCAGCACCTGTATCAGAAGGGACCTGTCAGCACCACCGCATGCAGATGAACCAGACCTATTCTGTTCTCTGCTGCATTCAAACGTCATGTCACCCCACGTGGTGAATTGCTAGCAGCAGGTTCTTTTGGTGCACGCAACTGACGTCAGCACAGACGCTATCAGGGGTAAGGGATGTACTTCTGGCTAATAACCACAAAATAACATTGTCATTAACTTTCTGAGTACTATTTCTGACTCAGCGTGTTAATTTAGCCTTGTATGCATTAGGGCACACGTTAAATTTGTCACTGGATGTTCAACTTTTCTTATTGGAAGATTTTACTCCGGGACTTGGACTGCAGATTAAAATAACTGTCATCATTGTATCTGAATGCTTATCTGAAAACAGTTATCAGCACAATGCAAACAAGTGTCTGCCTGCACATAGTGCCATTCCAGCACTGAAACAATGGATAAACTGAGTACTGCAACAAACTGCATGAAACAGAAGCCGTGAAATATTTTCTGAAATCCCTAGGAAGGCTCTTTGGTCCCGCTGCCTTTTCGGCTTTATTTGTCAAAGAAAACAGTAAATTGAGGTGTTTTGTTTTTTTTTTTTCCCTACAGCATAATTGAGCTCCTGAGGTTTACAGATTTTATCACTTCACCTTTCAGAAGAAGCAGTAGCTGTTAGCTGTGAAGCTGAAGACATTGCTTCTTCCGTCTGCTAAGAGCTCAGTGTCTGTGCGTGATGGGGGGCACAGGAGGGGTACAAGGCATGAAGAGTTGCTGCAAAACTCCACGTGGTTCTGGGAGCCCTGGGAAAAGGCATTTGAGAAAACTCTCTTTGGTGTGATGTAGGTGAACTAAAGCTCTCTGGCTGGCAGGATGCAACTGGAAGAATTTGCAGAAGGAAGCCTGGCTCCAGCAGTGCTCTCTGGAGACAGCAGAGGAGGAAAGAAGGGCTGTGTCTCACTGGGTTGTTGAAGTGACTCTGCAGGCACATTTTTCAGGCTACAAAGGAAAGGATGTCAGAGAGCTGAGATGTGTTCCTTCCTGCTACAAAATCGTCTTGTCTGTTTTCCAAGGGTTGGACCACAATTTTTATTTTATTGGACAGTCTCATAGTGTGATCTCCTTAGCAAAACTGTTGATGAAAATCCGTTTTTCTTCATTTTGGTCCCCACAGGTATCTACTCTCAGGACCAGGAATGCTAATTGAGGTCCTAAATGGAAGCACAGCTCGTAACAGTGATCCATACCAGATGGATTCATTTCTTTGGTGGCTCAGTAATGATAATATTACTTCTATAGACCATATCACGAACATGCTACCAGATCTACAAGCAACAACATTCAGTAATTTTTACTATATTTGATGGTTTTTCACCTTAGCACAGTTCCTAACTCCAGCGATTCTCATAAATTAAAGTTAATGGTGTACTTGGAGCAACGACACATGCCGTATCTTCACTTATCAAATGCAACACCTTTGGAATTAAGGTGTGCATTTTGAAGGCTTTCCAAGCACATTTGCTTGTCTTGCTTAAGTGCTGCTGCTTCAAAAAATAAATGATTAATTACTAATTTTAAAATGTTCATGATTGCCATCGTTCTGCTAGCTGTGGTTAATAATGATGAGTAATCATGAGATAATCAAATCTGACTGTTTCAGTAGAAACTTTGCGTAAGGAACAATAGCTTTTTTCATTTTATATTTTGCTCAGATGAAAACAAAATTGAGCTGATGCCCTTTAAAAAATTATTGGGGAGGGTCAAATGTTTAAAACCATTGTATTCTCTGTATGCTATGCTTGTTAGGCTAAACACGTACTTCTGCCCTGACTATTGATTAGATTACCACATACTACTTAGACATTGAACATGCAGGAATTTCCTCTCAGATTTACACAAAGTGAGTGATTTACACCAGTTTTCAAAGAAGGCCCTAAAATAATTGTAAAGGAGCAAACATGAATTTGCTGCAAATGAAGCACTTCTGCCACAAGTGTGCAGGTGTAACTAAAGTATGGCTTTTAAAATAACATTCCATGTCAAGGGACATTTCATGCCTGAAGTCAACAGTGGCTGTCAGCAGGTGGCAAACTTGTCCTCTGGGCTGGAGCAGTGCAAGTAATTGGCTTTCTTTGCAAAGAAAGGAAAAAAACGATGGCTTTGCAAAAAAAAAAAAAAAAAAAAATTAAATATATTAAATATATATATATATACACTTATATCTAATAGGTGACCTAAGATTTAATGCTGTATTTCTTTTTTAGATTCCTTAATCATCTTTTAATAAAATGGCAGCAGCTTTTGAAATAAAACTGTCACTTTTGAGCATGTCAAAAATCTAGAAGATTTAAAATAAATATTCTTAGGTGAGACAATTTGCTGAGCCTGCATGTTTTCTCACTAACTAAAACTAGTTTTCAGTTTCTGCATTTCATTAACCTCCAGAAAGCTTACTCGATTCTATTATGGAATTTCATATCAGTGTAACTCTTCAGAGGTGGCAACACATCGGTACTTGAAACAACAGCAAAAACAAGTAAATAATTAGTCATTTTGACTATGACTGTGGGTTGTCATCACTTTCTTCGGTGATTTTTAACTGCTTCTTAACAAGAAAGATGATTGAAGCAGCGTTGTGAAATAGAGATAAGATGCTTGAATGATGTGACTGAATTGAAAGCTGATTCTTTCCAGTATTTGTGCTAGAAATGTCTTTGGTGTGACTTGGGGAGTATAACAGAATGTGTGCTGTTCAGTATTTGTGTTTTAAGCTGAGAATGCGTTTCCCCGCTTATTCAGGAAAACAACCGAATCAACCGTATGCTGTACACAACTATAATACCAGCTTAAGAAATCTGGAATTTCTGATAAGCCAATTCTCAGAGTGTGTCCAAATCTGTAGAACAATAATAACAGATATTTTGCTGCATGGCCATGTTTCAGAAGTACATGAGCCATTTCTGAAGTTGTCCCTGAAGTATTTGAAAACAAATATTTTAGTTGGGGTACTCACTTTATTCCAGCTGTTATCTGATTTTTTTCAGTTAAATAAAATGTGACAGATGTATCTTCCAGGTGTTTTTGCATGTTGCTGAGGAAAACTGGAAATCCACATATAACAGGAATGTGAGGTTTTGTATGTGTATGTAGAATTTATGACTTTGCAAAGGAAACAGAGACCCCCAACATATCACCTTCACTGTGATGGCTCTCCCACTCACCTTTAAGCATGACACAGGTTGTGCAAGGAAACATACAGAAATAAGCTGTACATCCACTGGAGTTTTTTATTATTAAAATATCTTGGTCTCATCTGACTTGTGAAATGCTCTGCTATGCATTTTCTCACTTTTAGCACAGAGGGAACTTTATCTTTTTTTTTTTTTATATGTATAACAAATGCATGGCAGTTCAGTAGCACACATACCTTTCAGTTTTTTTAATATATAAATGAAAACCTTGAATATAAGGCCCTGAGCACTACAGTCAAGGACAAGAAGATGGATTAATCCAATAGCTGTAGGTGTAGGAAGCAGCAAGAACCCTGTGTTGTCTTACTTACTGTCGATGCTTCTTACCCATTTCATTCAATGCTACTGTAATGCAGAATGTATCAACAGTTCCTAGATCCCAGGAGTCTTCTTCTGGCTTTTTCTTCCTAGCTTTGCTCAGTTATTGAAGCATTTTGTTGTACTGTCTTCCTTTTGAAATCAGCCTGAAACCCTGCCAACAGAATCGTTCTGCTCCACAGCAGTTCTCTTCCCTCCTGCCCCTCCAAAAATGCCTCTATCTAAAATCAACCAAGTGTCTGTGGGCCTCTTTCTTGAGCTTCCTGGAGCCTGTTGATAAAAGTATGGCTGAATGAAAGGAGGTGGACTTTGAGAAAGTCATATCACTGATGCTGGTGAGGGGATTGGGCTGTTGCACAGCTGAGATCCTAACATCTCAATAATTAGAGGTGGAAAGCAGATGGGGAATAGGCAATTCCCAACCTGGTATAAGGCTTATAGAAAGATGACGCAATGTTCTCGATTACAGCTTGTTCTTATTAAATTTTATTGATGGTTTGGAAGTGCTGATGAAGAGTTAATTGGCAAAAAAAGAAAAAAGAAAAAGAAAAAAAGAAAGAAAGAAAAGAAAGAAAAAAAAGAAAAATGCCAGTGAAGTAGGAACTGTAAGTTACGTAATTGAGCAGGGTGGTCTAGCAGTACAAAGGCAGATGAAGATTAGAAACAGTAATGAGCCTTGCAAGAGATGTCTGGAGTCAACCCTCCTGTATGGCTGGTTAAAAGGAAATCCAGCAACCTAGTGGAGGAGAGAGAGTTTGAACAAGGTCACTGAACTATGGAGAAAAAGGGCTTTTATACAATTGCTTTTTATCAGAAGGGATGTGTTGAGACCATCAAACACACTCCTCCTTCTCAAGTGAAGTCAGCTACAACAGGTTGTGCAGGACCATGTCCAGCTGAGTTCAACTGCTTTCACTGATCGAGACTCAACAACCCCTCTGGACAACATGCTTCACCGCCCTCACAGTGAAAAAGTGTTTCCTGCAGTTCAGGTGGAATTTCACGGGTTTAGGTTTGTGTCTGTAGCCTTCTGTCCTGTCAGTGGACACCACTGAGATGAGCCTGGTCCCTCTTATTTATTTCCTCTCATCAGGAACTTACACACTTGCTAAAGACTCCCAGTCCTATTCAAATCAAAAGGCACTTATTGTTGGGAATTTTAGGGGGAAAAATACAGTGTAAATGATGGACTGGAAATGTCCACCCTCTAAGGAAGGCAATATGAGTGAAACCCTGTGGAGGAAGGCCTTGATCTAAATACTGTTTGTTGTGGAAAAGAAACAAGATGGAACAGAGAACTTCTGAACTTTAGGGTCCAAGGACTGGACACAAAGTAAAAAGAGCGTAAGGATTCCCACAGGCTGAAGGGTTGTTGCAAAAAATCTTTAATGAGGAAGTACAGATACCTGAACCTTGTTAAAGACAGTATTTCAGGAGAAAGAGAAAAAAGGGGAAAGATCCTCTTTGTAAAATGTACAGATCTATTTATTTTATTGCAGAGTTCATAGTTTATTTATTGGAGTTCTGATTTGGTGAAAGGAAGAATGGGGATAGGAGAAGGCCATGGATTGGAGCACATCATTGACCATCTTATACGTGCACAGCCACGTGCACACTTGTGTTGCAATTGACACAAAGTCAGTGGTAATTTTTTCATTATAGTATGAGAAAGCCAGTGGATCTCAGTCTCTGGACTTCAAGGTCCTTGCTTTAATATGTAGGGATGTGTGGGTTTAACACCGAAGACACACTGAAATATGTAGTGCCTTATTATCCACAAGTGCTTGAGTAGAATAACTTGGTTTAATTTGCACTTTATGTGAAATGTGTTTGCAAACAGTGAAATAATGATACAAGACAGATCTAGAAGCTGCTGTTGTTCTGTTCTGTCTCTTTCTCATTATTTCTATGCAACATTAAAGTTTTACAGAACACTTAAACCTAGCAGAGCATATCAGAGGCTGCTCTATTTTTATATTTTTTGAACCTCTTTTATCAGTTGTTCTTTTAAATAATTCCATAATGTTGCTCTTGGTTGAAAACTGTGTTAGAATGGCATTTCCATATTTATGAAATTAAAAAAGAAAGAAGCGCTTAGTTGTTTTGGTGTATTTTTGTTTTGTTTTGTTTTGTTTCTTATTTGTTTGGCTACTTATAACACCTATTTGTCAGGCGATTATTAATAAACTTTATTGCAATTACAGATACATAGTATAAGAAAATTAGCCAGAAACTATAGATAATCATCAGTGGCATTAGAAAACCTTGTTCTAACCTTGTGAGTTTGATAGGCAGGTAATTGGAAATTGAAGTGGAAATTTTCTCATGGAATGATTGCAGATGCAGCTTTTCATCTACTGTATTTTTAAATCAGTTCTCTCTGGTCTGAAGATTCAGACGGTAGCATGGACCTCATAGAATCACTCCTGCAGGTTAATTTTATCCCAATTGCACATAACAGCCTGTGACTCTCAGCAGACTAGACATGACCCAGTTATGTTCTCTGTTGTGTGGTTTCAGTGCATGGCTCAGAATGGGATAGTCTCAACTGCCTGCTTGGAAAAGGCAAATGCAGTAGTAAGAGGATGCCCTCAGAAAGAGCTCAAGAGAAATAGACTGCCCTATGGAGGGAGGGGATAGAACAAGTGAGCTATTAGAGTGAGTGAGAGAGTGGGAAAGATAAAGAAGAAAATGATGAGAGCTGATGTGAAGACAAAAGTAAGAAATGTATGGTGGTGAGCTATGAAAATGATAAATACAAATGGATGTAAAACAGGAAAAACAACAGTGTTGGAGTGCTTGAAGCCCCATTCACACCATAGCAATGGAAACTATGATGTATCTCATGCAATTAGGAGTGTGTTGAGAGGTCTTAAGAGAGGAACTGGGAAGCAAAATTTAAAGGCAAAACAAGCCCTGCTCTCACAAATACCACCTATTTTCCACGATTCTGTGATTCTCCATGAAGTTATTGCCTGGCTCACTATTTACACCTGACTATGTACAATGTCCACCTGTTTTAAGTAGGAATTATACTGTATTTGCTTAGCCCACTATGAATTTACAGTGAAGATGCACAAGACTGCAGGGGTTCAGAGCATAACATAGCAGTGGTAAGTCACTGAGTTACAGTAACACAAATGCTTTTGGTCATTTCCACACGGCTCAAATAGGAATGTCAACTATTACCAGTGAAAAACATGGCACTGAACCACGGGTGTGATCCTACAAAACAGTGGGATGTTTGCCTTCTCCTTCAGGCAGAGACTGTCCTGTGGGATCTGATCTCTGGAGCTGCCAGTCTGCTGACTCTAAATCTATGCAGGGTTACTTTAATTCAGCAGAAGCAATATAATCTGCAGTCTGCATCATCTCCACTTGCCCACGGTTATAACTGCACTTTAAAAAGTCAACAAAAGCTCACAGTAATAAAAGAAGGTACTTTCTGTGTGCAAGTTCCTACAAAATCTTCATTTTGTAGTAAATTGAGGTAAAATAACAGAAGCTTTGAGCCCCTGAATAGTACAGATTATAATCAGAGTACCTCTCCCTCTATCTGGAGGTACAATTTACAGTGAACCAACTATGCCACAATAATAAACCAACGCTGTCACTCTCATAAATTGCTAGCAACTGTGACTAAGGTAATTGACACATTGTCCAGGGCACCCCCTCCTCTCCTCTGTTCTTTGTCATGTGAAATGGCAAAATGTACTTCGGGAATAGCTCAATTACTTGGGCTTGGAGTAAGGGATGGAAAGAGTTTTTTCCCTCCCTCTTTGTTTTTTTAGGAACCAATAAAGCAGAATAATTTTACAGTTTACTATATAGATACTACCAGAGTGCCCACATCCAGGCCCAGAAATACTGCATCTAGGTGGGTCTGCACAGCATCAAGGTAGGTCAAATAAGTTTTGTCCCTCATTGCACTGATGCAGCATTAATGCTTAACTGCCAGAGTTAGCCTGAATTTATTAGCTCTGCTTGAATTGCTTCATGTCTAAGTAAGTCAAGCACTAAGAAACAAACACTCTGATCAAGTTCAGCAGCACAGCAATTTGGGTGTTTCCATACCTACTACATTCTTAATCCACAGCCTGGTTCTTACAGTTCGTAAGTGCTAACTGTCTCACCAAAGCTAAAGCCAGTTAAAAATACAGTGCTGGGATTGAGATGTACTTGTAGAAATGCCAAGGAAATGGATCTAGACAATATAAATTCTTGAAGAATACATGAAAAATACTTTTATATGTGGTCCCTTCACCTATTATTCTGAAAACTTAAGGAGGGGAAATAAACACTGCTGAACGTCAAAGTCCAACTCCCCGCCATGGCTGTATCAGTGACATGGTGCGTGAAGAGCTCCGCGCCTGAGGCAAGAGGCTCCTAATGGAGCAGCAAAGGCATCCGAATCAGTGGATTGGGTGAATAGTGAAAGAATTAGGAAACTGCTTCATGTTCTCTCCTATGGGCTCTGTGTGGAGCTCTGTCTATACTGTACATATGAGACTACTGTTCACATAGGTGTGCTCTGGCCATTTTGCCATCACTTCTGCCTTCAACATAGGCAGATGTTGGGCATTGCAGGCTCCTGCTAGGGCTCCTGGCATCTCATGATGCACACTCAGTGCTGTGCAGGGGCAGTGGTTAAGGCACGGCAGGCTAATACTGCTCGTTAACATCATTTTTTGCTCCACAGTCTTCTTGCCCCTGATGACTGCTCCAAGGTGTAGGACATGTTCCACTGTGTCTTCCTTCACAAGTAATGATCATTACTCCTGAAACAGCCTACCTAGCACAGTAAGACTCTTCTGTTTGAAAAGCAAAACTAAAAAAGTTTATGCTTATTCAAAAGTTATTTTATGATCCACTAAAAATACCAGGTGTATCAAGGCAAGTTCTTCAGCTGGTTTCTTTGTTATAACTTGTAGAAGATTGTGGCATCTGAGTTTTTTCTGGGTTGAGATGTGGCACGTATATTAGGGCCAGGTTTAGCTAGTTGCTGTAAAATTTGCCAAAAGCAAATGTCTGCCTATTGTCACTGTGATACAGCAGAGCCTCAGATGAGCAAAGCTACCAATATAAGGCTTGAAGAAAGGAAGGACAAAAGCATTATAAATGGGATAGTGACAATATCTAAGAGCAATGCATGGAAGGAGGAAGAATAATCCTGTACAATTACTTCTAACAGATGATAGTGACTCCTAACAGTGTGATACTGTTTTCTGTCCCTGTAAGAGGTGAGCGGGAAGACGGAACTAATAACTTTCTTCTGAGGTGAAATGTTCCCAAATACGGAATGACAATTATACCTGAAAGTTTATTGCTTTTGGTATGCAGGAGGGAGGAAAGGGGATAAATTGTATGGACTTGCTTACATTAGCAGCCTTTACCAGAGCTCTTTTTTCAAGTCTACAGCTGAATATGGGCAATGCCATTAACCCCAGGTACTGCCGATCCATCTTATTATGTGTTCTGTTACACCACTGTTGAGGCACTTCTGTAACAACACAGAGGCTGCTAGCGGTTCTGCTAATTAAACAGCCAGCACCAGGAACAGCAATGCAGAAACTTACACTTACCCTGCCCTGAAACACCATTTCATAAGATAGTTCTTTTTCATCTGTGGGGAAAGTCTCTGATGGCAAATTGTCTCTTGACAATGGCTGTATTACTTACGAGCAACAAACAAACTGCTTTTCCTGAGACTTGTTTTTTTTTTTTTTAAGCAGGCTAGTAGTGTGCAGCCTATATGAAAACAGGGTTCTTGACCTCTGTGCAGAAGGTCAGGTATCTTACAGGAGAGTGTCCAAAGGAGGGCTACGAACTGGGGGGCAAGGTGTGTGAGAGGTGGCTGGGGGGGCCTGGGAGTACTGGGCCCAGAGCAGAGGAGCTGAGGGGAGGCCTCATGGCGGTTGCAGCTCCTCACAGGGAGCGCAGGGGCAGCACTGAGCTCTGCTCTCTGCGACAGCGACAGGGCCCGAGGGAACGGCATGGAGCTGTGTCAGTGGAGGGGAAGATCTGGGTTGGGGACAGGGTCTGCTCCCTCCAGAGGGGGGTGGACATGGAAAAGGGTCATGACCCCAAGTGCAGGAGTTCAAGGAGTGTTTGGACAATGTTTTCAGGCGTAGGGTTTGAATTTTGGGTGGTGCTGTGTGGGGCCAGGAATCTGACTTCGTGATCCTTGTGGGACCTTTCAACTCACACTGTTCTGTGGTATTAATTGCTCTAACTATACAGAATTTATAAAATGTTTTTTAAGTTTCTGTGAGCAGTTTTTTATTCCTTTTCTCTCTATAGCAGTGTAATGACTTCAGGACCAAAAGAAGGTTCTGTGCGCTCCACAGAAGAACCCAAACTAACGATCCCTCAATTCCAAACAAGCACAAGGAATGGAATTTTAAAGTTGTCTCTCTTTCAGCACGCTCCACAAAGAGCCTTTAGCCAGTTGTACTGAGTAATAAACATCTGCTGTCAGTAATGAGGAAGGAATTGCTCAGAGCTAGGTAGCTACAATGCCTGTGCCTGCAACATCTGAAGTACAGTGAACCATGTAATTAGATAAACACCAAATGCAGCTTTATTTCCTAATTTTAACACTGCCCTCCACCAATGCCTGCAGTAGATCCCGATTCACTGCAGGATCACCATGGATCTCAGAGCTTTGGTCAGAATATACAAAGAATATACAATTTTTTATAGTGACTCTGGATATTCTTGGCATATCTATAAATCCTCTTTTTCATCTTTTATTCCTGTCATCAGGGATATCCTTTCCCATTGAGTTGCCCTGTTATACGGTCAGAGAAAAAGCTACAAAAATCACATTAAAAAAACTGGGCTGGTTCTTCTAGCAGCTGTGGTGGTGTGAGAGAACACATTAGGAAAACATGGCTCTGAGTTATTCAAAGGGAAGTTTCAGCAATACACAAACTGGCAAGATTGTAAATGTCAGGAAGAAGACAGTCTTCTGGGCATTAATAAGGCAACAAGTAGCATGAGAACCCTTCTGATAACGCTGGAGATGTCTTTGAGGTAAATGTGAGGGCCATGATGAGTAGATTTGTTCCTCTGGGAAATTATTTGTGTCAAAAAATTATCAGGCAGTGTGAACCACTGTTTTCTCCACTCGCATGTACTTCTGAGGACTGTGCTTAAAAATGGTTACAGAAAAACAGAAAACAGTGTTCCACAGGATGTGGTGTGTGTGCTATGAGCCTCTACAATATCCAGGAGAAATCCATTTTGTGTGGCCGGATTGTTAACCTAGATGAAGGCTGCAAGTGTGTTAAGTCTACTGTCAGAGATGAAAAGTGTAATGTTTATCAAGTAAAATATTCTAACCAAATTGCCAATGTTTTTTTCTTTTTCTTCTTTTCACTCAAGAGTTTGACTGAGGAGAAGAGCAGGTTGTCACAATGAAGAGCGAGTTGTTGGGCATTTTTAGAAAGTCATTGCTCAGAAACCTGATAAATGCAACTACATTTATAGCTTTGGGTATAGCTTTGGAACCAGTGTGTGGCATGTCTGAAAATAGTTGTACTTAGCACAGTTTTTTTTTTCTGTCACAAGCTTAACTGTATGCAGTGTTCAGACAAGAATTTTCTTAGTTTACTTGGTTTGTGGCCAGCCTTTTGAGATATATGAACGTTTTTCAATATACAGATACCTGAAAAGCTTCATAACTCTTAACACAGATACACAGAGTGAGAGGAGGCTTGCCTGAGTATAGATACTGGTAAAGCAGGTGTGTATTTGTACAAGTTGGTCGTTTTCTCTCATCTTCAGTCCCTGGAAAGGGACAGAAATTAGTTATAAGAAACATATTTCTCCTGAAGATGTTCAGTTTTTCATGTTTCCCTAGGGCTGGTGAACTTTGGAAGGAAAGATAAAGTCAGCTGAACCTCAGCCCATAGTGATAATGGAAGCTAATTCCACTGGTCTGTGCTCTGGTCCTTAAAGTTTATGGATGCAGTACTTTCTTCCCATTGACATTTAATGCTCATTCTACATTTTAGATCTGTTGCTGTTGTTTGGTCAGAAATAAAACTTGCACTCATGTGTGTCTACCAGGCCTAAAACAGAAAACTATACTTCCAAAAATTTGTCAATTTGATAACTGATAACCGGCTTGTTCCATGTAATTCTCTCACAGTAATTTTGCTAAACTCTCCCTTGCTGTTTGTGAATCTCAGTCTTTTTCTCTATAGTTGTATCCTCCTAGAACATCCCAATCAGCTGTGCAGCTGTCTTGCAGTCCTTGTCATGCAGAAACTGGGATTTCTTGAGACCCCCCACCTCTGAACATGGAATGTCCTTGGGAGGTCAGAACAGTAAAAATATACACTTGTGCTGGAGAATGGTGTTCAGCCTCTGACCCAAGTGCAAGGCTCAAACAAAACCTCTGTTAGTATAGAGAGACTTCAGCAACACCTGTGGCTGCTTCACCTTAATTTTTTTTTGTTGTTGTTCTTTTGCTTTTCAATTGTTTTGAATTTTTTTTTTTTTTTTTTTTTTTTGGTGAGGCTTTTGTTATACAACAGTGAGAATAATCTGCAGACTGATGGCAGGGCTGAGGACTTGGAACAGGATACGTAGTAGGATTTTCATCTTCAGAGAGCAAAAGCTGATGTTCAGACATAGCAGTTGTTTTTCTTGATAGGCTTTTAGTGAGAATATGATAGTATCAGAGAAGGTTGGGTAAAGATGAAAAATCAAAACAAGAACACATGAAGGTACAAAGGTCATGCCATGTTTTGTTCTAAAAGCTGAGATTTAAGGACAATCTTGTGAAAAATTCCAGAGATGGAAGTAAAATGTCCTTTCAAAAAAACAAATAAAAGACTAAACCTGTCTGAACTAAAATCTCAACTGCTAAATAACATTTGAATTACGTAAGTTGTCATTAGCTATTTGGCTAATACTTCAATATAATTCTTAAAAAGTGGATAAACAGAAGTATTTTTGAAGGCTTGTAAATTCTACATCTCTGTTGCTCTAGAACCTTTTAATGAGCCTTGGCAAGAACCCATTCTTTAAGAATACTATATATATAAAAAAGTATATAAAATATATATAAAATACATATACATTAAAGTACTGCAAACACTTTGGGCTTCTTACTATTTGTAGTTTTTTTGTTTGTCTGTTTGTTTGGTTTGTTTGTTTGTTTCTGTTTTCCTTTCTTTCTTCCTTTTTTTTAATAATAATAATAACTGCAACTCGTACATATGTTGAGGGGATGGTTGATTGCTGTTCCTTCCATACCCAGTGCGGACACTCCAGTTTGTGTAGTAATGATTTGCTGGAGATAACTCTGCAAGTTTCTAAACTACTGTTGGTTTAGAAACCATATAGACCTTCACTTTATGCTGATGACATTAATGGTTTGCAAATTAGAACAGAGACAGAGAGACTTCTGGAACAGGATCTTGGACACATTATTGATTACCCTGCCTGAGGGAAATCCTCTTCTTAATTTGTACTAGTAAATTGCGGTAAAGCTTGCCTAGGTTGTATAATATTCTGAAGTTAATTTAGTTAGCTAATGAAATTATTTGAAAGTATCAGAATAAATTCATTTTAACTAGAAGACTTCAGGGATTGTGAAGTTTAACAAAGCAATAAAGCTTTGATGAAACCAGCATCAGCTTTTTGGTTTTTGTTGTACTTAACGTCCACATTGAGTGAAAATGGAGAGGGACAGATAAAACATCAGAAGACATATACTGGTAAAATAAACACAAATATATTGTGCACAATATCTAGAGAGTGAGTTAAAATAGGTGAAAAGAAGTGAAATTTTTCTTCTATGGTCCAGTTAATGTGGGATAGGAAAAGGTAGAAATACATGTAGAGTCTGAGAGTGGAAAGAGAAAGACTTACTAGGGTGAATTCTGGTCAGAATTTAGTTCGATTTCTCAAGCCAGCTTGATTCTTTTGAATTTCAGATAAACATCTAAAATTTGAGATCTTTGGTTACATTTTCTAAACCATATAAATCTCACTAAATAAAACCTTGTGCTTTTTTGCAATATGAACGCTGAGTGATGAACATCTGGTGTGTTGGGGTTTGTTTGTTTTGGCAGACCAGCTTATGTCAGCAAGACTCAGGATTCTGAACCAGAAATTTCAGGTAAAGCCAAAAGGATGCAAATGTGCTTTTCTCTCCCTCCCTCTTTCTCTTTCTCTTTCTCTTTCTCTTTCTCTTTCTCTTTCTCTTTCTCTTTCTCTTTCTCTTTCTCTTTCTCTTTCTCTTTCTCTTTCTCTTTCTCTTTCTCTTTCTCTTTCTCTTTCTCTTTCTCTTTCTCTCTCTCTCTCTCTTTCTCTCTCTCTCTCTCTTTCTCTTTCTCTTTCTCTTTCTCTTTCTCTTTCTCTTTCTCTTTCTCTTTCTCTTTCTCTTTCTCTTACTCTTTCTCTTTCTCTTTCTTTCTTTCTTTTTTTTTTTAATATTTTTTTTTTCCTGAAGCAGGAACCACTTTCACAGCCTCTAAATGTGCAATAGCATTCATGGTTACAACCACTACCTGTAATGCTTTTGCCTTTATCAGATTTGATTTCCGTACAACACAGTCTCATATGAACTGATATTTGAAGCTTAAAGCTGGAAGAAATTGGGTTTGAATATTTTCTAGTTTTGCAGATCCAGAGTAATTAATATCTCCATTGATTGATGCACATGGCTGGTCCCAAAGAGTCATGGTCAATGGAGTTGAATCCAGTTGGTGGCCAGTCACAAGCACTGTCCCCCAAGGCTCAGTGCTGGGGCCACTTCTGTTTAACATCTTCATTGATGGTCTTGATGAGGGGATTGAGTGCACCCTCAGTAAGTTTGCAGACGACGCCAAGCTGGGAGGGAGCGTTGATCTGCCAGAGGGGAGAAGGGCACTACAGAGTGACCAGGATAGACTGAATCAATGGGCCAAGGTTACCGGCATGAGTTTCAATAGAGCCAAGTGTTGGGTCCTGCATTTTGGTCACAACAACCCCAGACAACCCTACAGGCTTGGGTTGGTGTGGCTGGAAAGCTACCTGATGGAAAGGGACCTTGGTGTACTGTTGGACAGTTGGCTGAATATGAGCCAGCAGAGTGCTCAGGTGGCCAAGAAGGCCGATGGCATCCTGCCTTGTATCAGGAATGGTGTGGTGAGCACGACTAGGGAAGTCATCCTGCCCCTGTACTCGGCACTGGTGAGGCCTCACCTCGAGTACTGTGTTCAGTTTTGGGCACCTCAGTACAAGAAGGACATGGAGGTACTGGAGCAGGTCCAGAGAAGGACAATGAGGCAAGTGAAGGGCTTGGAAAATCAGCCCTATGAGGAGAGGCTGAGGGAGCTGGGGCTGTTTAGTCTGGGGAAGAGGAGGCAGAGGGGAGACCTTATTACTCTCTTCCTGTACATGAAAGGTGTTTACAGTGAGAGCGGGGTAGGTCTCTTCTCACTGGTGACAGGTGACAGGACGAGGGGAAATGGCCTCAAGTTGTGCCAAGGTGAATTTAGGTTGGACGTTAGGAAACACTTCTTTGCAGAAAGGGTTGTTAAGCACTGGAATAGGCTCCCCAGGGAGGTGGTTGAGTCACTGTCCCTGGATGTGTTTAAGAGCCGTTTGGATGTGGTGCTCAGAGATGATTTAGCGGAGGGTTGTTAGAGTTAGGGTACTATGGTTAGGCTGCAGTTGGACTTGGTGATCTTTGAGGTCCTTTCCAACCTGAGTAATTCTGTGATTCTATGATTCTATGATATGTATTTTATACACCTATATTTTTTATTCTTGAATTTAAAAGCAAAATTGCATGCATCAATGGTATAAAGAGGAAGTAAAAGAGTTCAAAGGGTTTTCCGTTGCCTGGGTTTATTTGATGTCAGACCACCATACGGGAGGAACTTTAGAAACAGAACTCAGAAGTGAAATGCCTATGTTTCACTGTATTCATTTGTGCTTGGCTCTGGTCATAATCTGTAAAAACCACTCCCCATCACAGTTGGCAAAGAACTGGTAGGTGTGAGACTGCCAGATAAATGTAGATTCTGCAGAAATTAACACTGCAGATGGTGCTCCTCACTGTGAATGTTTTGGCTTGGCTTATCACACTGGAATGGAGGCTGTGCATAGAGGGTGGATGTACAAAGCATTAGGGTGAGGTTGCAGATGTCTGCAAGGTAAATACTGTAAGACAAAAGCCAGCTGACCTTGCCATGCATTTTGTACCTTTGTATCATCAGCCTGATTTAGCTGAAAGCTCATTTGGTTGCTTTGTGATCTCATTTTCTGTGAGAAGCTTTGCTCCTGAGGTGGTGCCAGTACAAGGGAAGGAATCTGAAGGCATGGGGACAGATGCCAGCTACCATTTTGTTACACCCCTTGTTTTCAACGCTCTTTCTAAATGTGCATCCACATGGCTCAAATTGTGGTCCTGAAACCAGGAAGTAAAGAGTAGGCTCACTGTTCAGGTGCCATGATGGGGTTGCAGGGAGAGGTGATGGATGACCTCATGGCAGCCAACCCAAGGCAGTGAAGAGCACAACCTGTGCTCAGGAACTGCAGCATGCAGGTAGTGCAGGAGCTTTCTCTGGTGCTGAAAACACATCTGGAGGCTGTTTCTCCATAGCTTTACACAAAACTCACTCATCTCTGATAAGCTTATGGCTTCTTGCTCTGTTCCACCACTTAGCCTTGTCAGCTGGCCTCAAACTAGCTAGATCTGACCTCCCTCAGCGTTAGACCAGTGAGGACTAAGGGGAGTCAGCAATCATATTACAGTCCTATTTCCTCCAGATAGAAGGCATCAGCACATAAAAATTCAAATTCATTCAAAAGAACATTGCCTTTTCTTTTACTTCACCTCAGGAATGTAAACTGCAGCCATCATTCTAAACGATGAAAAAGTTACCATTTTTCTGATACAGTGGAATTATAAGAGGAAATGGATAGTTCTTTGCAGATAGGGACACAAATAGACTTTATTGTTCCAAGCCGTTTCTCCTCTGTGCCTTACTGACCCGTAAGGTGAAGGGAGAAGCAGAAACAATAAAAACAGCAAGAGAGAATTGTGTGAAGCTCAAGAAAGGATACTGAGGTTTCAGTGGAATTAGCTCAGAGGGATGAATACAGTGTTATAGCTCCAGTCTCTCTCATTCTGAGCTTCTGCCTGCTGTTCTCCTAGCAGGCTCTGGATCAGATGTTCGGTTCAGAGTTCCAGCCCTTCCTGACACTCCATTGCTCACAGGCATGTTCCTTACCCAACCATACTGGCAGGATCAATAAAAGTAGCTTGAATGGCTGAATGCAAACACTGCAGTACACAGTGTGCTTGGAAAATCAATATAATTGGAAGGTATGCCTGCAGTGAAACTTAGCTATCCAGCTAAGAAGATCAAATTCTGATTTTGTACACTCTGCTTTCAAATATGCTGATGAGTTTGTTGTTTGTTTTGTAATGATCAGTTTTCAGTTGTTAGAGCTAGCCCAAGTTAAATCTATACTTAGTCAAGCATGATCTGATCATGTTAGTATCCAACGATGCAAGCACTAACTAGAACCAATTTATACTTTGATCATTTTTGTTGGCTATACATATATATGTTTTCATTGTCACTTTGCATGCACACATACACACACAACTATCTCAGATTTCCTTGATTTTTTTTTTTTTTTTTTTTTTTTTACTTTTAGCCAGCATTTTCATCATGCTTATAACACTATAATCAACTTCTTTCCTGGTAAAGTGAAGTAGAGGTGTGAGGTTGTTTTTTTTTTCATTCCCCAGAAGCCTGAAATACCTCTGGATAACAGTTTTGAATCCTGTCTTTTTCTCTCAGTATGTAGATCTTAAAAGGATATTTTACAAGCTTAAGAAACTGAGCTCCGAATTAAAAAATCCAATGGGTGTGATTAGTGTTCAGCTTCATTTACATTCAAAGTTAACCGTTCCTCAGTTTTAACTCTGCGTTCTGCTTTCCATGTTCGTGTGGACACTCAGTTATTCAATCTGCAGTAGGAGATATTTCTTATATTCCCACTGGTTGGGTATGAAGTCATGGGAGAAAGCACTGCTATAATATTGCTCATCTGGAGTGTGTTCTCTGGCTTATACAGCATGGGAGAAGTAGTGCAGCTTTATTCAGCTGAAGGAACAAAAGCCTGGCTTGTGTCCTACCTGGTGCATCTTTAGATACACAAGATAGTGCATCTGAAGAAGTGTTGCTGATTGCAATGCTACTGCTGTACTGATATCGTCACTGGGCAGGGCAGATGCTTGGCACCTTGCTCTTGTTCTGCTGCAACAGGAAAAACAATGCTCACAAGTGTGAGGTAAACGTTGCCCAAGAGACTGTCTACACTTGCTACAGAGCTTCTGTGTTCCTGCTGGCTGCCCTGGAGCAGTTTATGGAGAAAAGACAGGTGCATCCTGCCAATAGAAACATACATTTTGCGGATGTGAGGTATTACTGCATATTTATGAAAGAGTGACTTGGGGTCAGTTCACAGGTCTGCAATGCATGCTTTCTACTAGTAATATCCTCATGATTTTTTTCCTGCAAGGATATATATATTTTTAATTTCACTGATGCTACCTTGACATCAGACTTTTCTCTCCACTAATGCATTTTATATGAAAAGAGGGAACATTTTGACTTGTTCATTTGCACTTTAAATAGTATTCTGAAATTCTGAATGGCTCTAAGTAACCCTCCTGAAGAACGTGCCTCAGTGATGAGGACTCCATGTTTCTTGGGACTAACCAGCTGCCTTGAGGGAGGAGGCAGTGGGAAGAGACAGGAGACAGCCCATAGCTGGACAAAACAGTGCTGCTCCAAGCTGACTGCTGCTGTTCTTGAAGTCCTGTGTCTGTCCTTGGGGCTGTGGACTATTCATGTGATATATTAAAGTGATTTTCATTCATGCGGGGGTTAATAGAGTGTGCTAAAGTAAGTTCTTAATTATCTGCTCTGCAAGATTTTGATACTTTACCCTTAAATGAACAATAATGTATTTCACACTGTAAAGCCTCGGTATTATCAGAAGATAAATGAATTTACATTTCCTGTGTTTTTCTTTGAGATTTTGTATCCAAAGGCTGTGATGTCCATGAATTGAGCAAGCTTATCTCTATTTTTTTTCTGTTCCATCCTCAGATATCTAACATGATACAGCCAGGAATTATTCAGCTGAAAGACATTAAACTCATTTCAACAGCATTCTTTACATAGTTTCATAGAGCAAGCTTTATAGATTTAGAGGATTTTTAATGCTGTTAACTACTTAGATTTAGAGCTGCTTATTTTATCATGTTCTACAGATTGCACCATCCATGATTCCTGTTAAGGAAAGTCAGCAGTTTTCTATTCTTCAACTGGATGTCAAATATACTAGCCCCTAGTTTTCTTTTCCTATTTACAGAAATAAAGGTTAGAGAAAACTTAGTGTATGGCAACCTGTAGCATATAAGTAGCTTACAACAATGAAAGCCAGAATGGAAAATATGATGATTCCAAATCTAAAAATAATTGTGCCACTCTTTTCCTTTGACTCTTCTCATTTTCCATCTGCCAGGATTTACGCTACAAATTTCTTCCACTGTCACTGACAGAACTGCAGATTTACTGTTTCTGTTGTAATCCTGATGGCTTATGCACTTCGTTGGAAATGCTATTTCTTTTAGTTCTGGGTCAGATATTTCGCTGTGCTTTGGACTAGTTTTTTTGTAGAGCTGGTGGTCTTCTTGAAGACTGAGATCAATAACATTTTTCTACAATAAATAAAGTTTAATAGGATTATGGAATACACATATTCTTTCCTATTTCTTCCTAGTCTGTGCCTATCATTTTCCCAGCAACACCATCCCTTCTTTCTGTTCAGTACTTATGTCTGTCAGATGGGACTCAGAATGCCACACTGAATAAGCTTTGGGAAATAAAAACTTATGTATTTTGTGCAAAATTTAACAAGTCTTAATTCAGTACTTCCCCTTCAACCAGATCGTTACCATTCTCCTACCATCACATGGTGAAGACAGCAATCAAACACAGCAGTAATCATTTGCTCTCAGGTTAGTTTTTTTGCTGTTATATTCATAGAACCAACAAGGCTGGAAAAGGCCTCAAAGATCATCAAGTCCAACTATCAACCTATCACCAATATTTCCCACTAAACAATGTCTTTGTACAACATCTAAACGTTTCTTGAGCACCTCCAGGGAATGGTGACTCCATCACCTCTCTAGGCAACCGTTCCAGCACCTGACCATTCTCTCAGAGAAGTATTTCCTAGCATCCAACCTGAATCTCCCCTGGCACAATTTGAGACCATTCCTTCTAGTCCATCGCTACTTCCATGAGAGAAGAGGCTGACTCTCACCTCACCCCAGCGTCCCTTCTTGTAGTTGTAGAAAGTGATATGGTCACCCCTGAGCCTTCTTTTCTCCAGATTGAACAATCCCAGATCTCTCAGCTGCTCCTTCCCTGCCTGTCCCTTCTGAAGAGCGTGTAGTCATCCATTGCAGCGCTCGAGTTGTGGGAGCAATCCCACCAAGTTTTCATAATGGCAAGAAAGTCATAGTTTGCCTGCCACACGATGGCTTCCAGATCTTCCTGTTTGTTGCCCATACTGTGTGCATTCTTATAGATGTACTTCAGCTGAGTCACTTGCCTTACCCCCAGTCCCATCATCATTTCTCTAGGCTCACCTCTAGAGGTTCTGGTTTTGTTTCCTTCCCCCTTCATACCTAATTTAAATCACTCTTAACTAGCCCTGCCAGTTCCTGGGCTAGATTAATTTCTCCCTTTGAGATATGTGAGACCCACCCACAGCCATCAGACCAGGTGCCAAGTAAACTGCTCCATGATCAAAAAGCCAAAATTCTTGTATTTGCACTGGCCTCTCAGCCATGTATTTGTGGGACAGATTTTCCTGCTCCTTTCAGTATCTTTCCCACAGGACCCAACTCTTGGACTTGTTGAACTTCATCCCACTGGCCGCAGCCCAGCTGTTCAGCCTGTCCAGATCTGTCTGAAGGGCCTTCCTACCCACAGGCAGATTGACACTTACTCCTACCTTGCTGTCATCTACAAACCTACTGAGAGTGTGCTCAATGCTGTCATCCAGGTCATCAGTAAAGATACTGAACAATAACGGCTCCGATATTGACCCTTGGGGAAAGTCAGTTGTCACTGGTAACAGTTGGATTTAACTCCCTGGGCCTGGTCCTTCAGCCAGTTCTTTATCCAGCAAAGAGTACGTCTGTTCAGGCCATGGGCTGCCAGCCTCTCCTGGAGAATATTGTGGAGAGAGTTTTAAAGGCTTTGCTGAAGTCAAGGTAGACTACATCAACAGCCTTCCCCTCACCCACTAGGTTGAGGGGGTTATTTGATCATAGAAAGAGATCAGGTTGGTAAAGCAGGACCTGCCTTTCATGAACCTATGATAACTGGGCCTGATCCCCCAGCTGTCCCTCACATGCCATGTGGTCTCCCTCAAGACGAACTGTTCCATAACCTTTCCTGCCACTGAGGCCAGACGACAGGCCTATAGTTCCCCAGTTCCTCTTTATGACCTTTCTTGTAGATGAGAGTCACATTGGCAAGCCTCCAATCCTCTGGGACCTCCCCACTGATAGAAGACAAACAATTACTGGCAATCAACTCCTCCAGCTCCCTCAGCACCCTCTGATAGATAAATTGCAATGATGAATAATTATTGTGTACATCTGCTGCCACAACTGTACAGTTAACTGGCAACCAGCAAGCAGTATTAACGAGGCTGAGTAACTGAAGTATTTGGCATGGATAACCTACCCATGGTTATCCAGGTTGTTGCTTGTAGTTGTGATTGTGTTTGGAATTTTGAAGGAATTGAAGAATTTTACACGTTCATTTGCCTTGAGTCATTCTTGTACATTGAAAATCCCTCTAACACAAATAGAACAGCCTTGTAATTTTTCTAACTTCATTAAAACTATGCTGTGTGGAAACTGATTAGAAATACCAGTGTTTTGTTTATTCCATTTGAAGTTCTTGCTGATCACACCAGACTTTCATTACATACTGAATTTTCAAAATGCAGCACTTGTATTTCCTGTTCTGAACTTTGCATCAAAGAGTCAGTCTTTGGTATGAGAAAATTTATTAGCAGTTGTTGAGTCTTCAAATTTCAAAGGGGTAAAACTATCTGTAGGTAAATTAATTTTCATAACTTCTGTCATTGATGTATTATTAGTAAGACTTGGCAGAGCTTGCAAGACCATCTGTCTTTTTGTGCCTATCTTCAGCTTACTGCTTTCCTGTAAAAAGAAATCAGATTTAGTCCAGTGAGACAGCTCTGCCAAATGTTCACTGGTTGGTCTTTGGTTATTTACCTGGCTAGTTATCTTAACAACCAATGACATCTCAATCTATATGGTGAAAGCAAAACATCAAGGCTAACTTACTAGATACAGGTTAGTTAAAAACAGCATTAAGAACTCATAGGTATAGTACTGTGAATCTCAGTGCTGCCTTTTACTGGCCAGAAATGCCTAAAGAAGAATTTAGTGTCAGAATACCCTTTTTCTGGTTCTAGCTCCAGGAAAGACATAATACACACAAGAATAAGCATATTGTAAGTTCTGTTGGCCTAAGAAATGTTTTGCTTTGGAGGATTCTGAAAAAAGAATCAGCATATAGATCACTTATATATATATATATATATTTATATTTATATTGCATGTAAATTGCACCTGAATCATGCATGTACAACAACTCAGTTTCCTTCCACCTCTACACACATTTGTAAGCCTTCAGCAGTAAGCTGTTGCTTATTTTTCACAGAAATTTAAGGACTTCTCATAACCATACCACCAGTTCATCTCAGCTCAGAATAAGCAAGGCAGCAGATGAGCTGGCAAAACAAGGTAAGTAAACGATCCATGTTTTGTATCTCCACCTCCAGGTCCCTAAGCAAAAAGAAATCAGATAAATTTGTGTATGCATGTAGAATTGTGTGAGGTGGTCATGTGCAGGGTGTTCTGTGTTTTACTTCTATATGGCGGCAGTGGCAGTTGAAAAGAAAGCAACTTCTAAAAATAAATGTCAGTGAAACCTTGAAGTAAAAATCAAATCATAAGGGTGCCACTCAATCACTTTGCTATGGCTGAAGAAGTGCCTACATGGAAATTGAAGGATTTCATTGTCTTGTTTTAAAATTAAACCAGTTTGCACAACCTGAACCCAGTTGTTTCCATAAAGTTCATTTCACATGCAGAATGTTTTTTGGAGGTGTCCAAGCAAACAGTGTTATTATTATTATGTTATAATATGTGGATTTCCCTTTGCTGCCTGACAAAGCAGTCAGACCCACGGGTGTTATTAGCTCTTCAGCCTCAAGTTCTACCTTGGAGCTGGTCAGATGGTCCTGAAGTTCCTGGCAGCAGTATTTTGTGAGATTGACAAGCTGTACTGAGTTTCTGAGAACCATTTCACACTTCAGCTGTGTCCTATCCTCTGCTTATGGAAATGAGCTGAGAAATCGCAGACTTTGCACAGAAACCTTCACGTGCTTCCTTGTTCATTCCCGCTTGCTGTAGGAGGAAAGAGTCACCAACTATCCAACTGCTGCTGTCCTTTCAGCAGATGCTGTAGCGCCCTCACACTTCATCATTATGACTGCGTATGTCTTTCTTTAGATGCTAGTTTTCCCTTGTGAGACTGAAGAGCCGTGGAGACAACAGCTACTTTCTGTGATGTAGACCACAGGCTTCTTTGCAGGTAAGGGAAGCCCATATAGTGACATGTTTTCTTCTTACATCTATAGAATGTGGTGCACACATTGAAATATTACATGGATGGTAGTTATTAAATAGCTTATAAATCTGCTTTTTATACACCTTGGGAAATCAACTTGATTTCCCTACTTTGACAGGACTTGACAAACTTCCAAGTCTTGACAAACATCAGCTAGTACTCTTCCTATTTACAGTTTCTGTCAACATGCTTCTCCTTTCATGAACCAGTATCATCTCTTACATACTGATATGTATTTTTGGTCAGGCTGTCAAGGGTAGTAAATCAGTCTGTCACTATCTTTGGCACCTGGAAAATAGTATTTTTCCTAGCCAGAATTTTCTGACTTCTCTGAAGTTGTGAAAACATCTATCTTCCGTGTAGCAATGCTTTGTTTCCTTTATTTGTTGTTCTTCAACATTCTTCTCGGATGTTATTATACCAGTTGCAGAGAAAATGCACTTGATATTAAAAAAGGTACAAAAACTTACTACTATATTCTCCATGTTTATCATTTAATCAGAGATTAAAATGCCAAAGATAAGAAGTTTAGCTCTACTTGGTGGTGGTCCAAAGGTCGGTGTTCCAGAGAGTTAGAAAGCAATTATTTATCCCTAGATAAATTTCATTCAGTTATAGATTTCTATGTTTCTATGCAGATAGCTTTGAAAGTAAAACCTCCTCTTTATCTCCATGGACACTGCAACAGATACAAAGAGCACAATAAGGCTATTTGATAGAGCAAATTCTCAGCTACAGAACACTGTTTTTCAACAGTCACTGTCATTAATGATGTATTTTTACCATGATGAAGAGACTGCATGCTGTGCTTGTAAAAAAACTGCATGGCCATTTGAAACATGGCTTGTCTTCCACGCTGCTGTCACCACTGCTGAAACACACCACCTACTGACTCACTGTGCTCTCATCCACTGTTTGGTCTCTGTAAATGTTCAGCAAGAATCAATTAATGTAAATGAGTGCCATTTTTTCTGCATAGAAGAATTCAGTGACATACCTCTTTTTCATCCTTACTTCCACGTCAGACACCATCTTGTCACAGTGCCCCTTTGCTGTCATATGGAATATTGGTGAGAAGGATCAATCTCCACTGCCATACCACCAGTGTCCACTTTTGACATTGTGGGCCAATGTAATAAAATAGGATTCATTGCTTTTAGAGCAGCCATGTTGCGTGGGAACTGTTAAGTCACGGCCTGAACCACTGGTTGAGCACCTGGGGAAAGGACCTGGTCAGCCCAGGGAGCACAGGTAAAAGCAATTCAGCTGTTTGACCAGAAGGGGTGGAGCCTGGATGCACCTCTCTTTGAACCACCCCTTCCCCTCCCTTAAATGGGCTAACTGCCACTGGGGAAGGATATCTTCCTGGAAATCCCTCCTTGTTGGAGTTTTCCCCTGTGAACCTGAAATCTTCTGATACAGGTGAGCAATCTTCTTCCCTTCCTTTATAGCATCTTTCTATTGTGCCAGTCCTTCTGTCATCACACCTTTGTTGTAACACCTTTCACATTGTATTGATCTGTCCAATTGTTACGTGTGTACTGTTGCTGTCTTCTATTAATAGACTTTCAAGAGTATATACTTAACATGTTTGATTTAGGACTTTACAAAACACACTATGCACCCTATCTTTCAGGCAGGTATTGACTGAACATCAAGTTGTTTTTGACCAGAAATTCAAATTGGGTGCTGCAGATAAAACAGTTACTTTGAAAGCAAATTAGCCGTATAAATCATTTGGCAAGCAGCAATTTTAATGGGCTTGGTCACTTCTTCAAAGTGAACTGAAGGAGAACGCTATTTTTCTGCCTCTGGGTGAAAACTAGTAAAAGGTTAGAAATGTGAATGAAGAACAGTTTGAAGGAACAAGTATTTTCCAATTATCTCTTGGAATTACAAATGAATGATTATATGAAATTCTGTTAGCTGAAATTTCTTGACTTTTCAGGATCCGAGGAATATGGGATGGGAAGGAAATCTTAAGGAACTTTGACTTCTCTGAAGCTTTTATGCCTCATGTTTTAAGGGATTATCACATCAGGAACCACCTTAAAATAGTTATGTAAATATGTTATATTCTTATATAGTTATCCCTATTACGTTACTCCATCTATTAATATTTTTAATCATAAAACAGCCCTCTTTTCTGCAGAGCAGTGCAGTGAACAGATTCTAGTTCCTACAGGTTTGTATTTTTCAAATATGTAAATGAATTTTCATTTTAATTTGAGATGAGCAGTGAGCATAAGATGGTAGATGATGCTGGTTGTTTTCAGAGAGTCATCTTCTAAAAAAAAAAAAAAAAACATTTTCAATATTCTTGTTCACTTCACAATTTCATTATTGTTTGTGTTTTACTGAAAAGGTGACTGTAGGTATAAGCTCTCTGTGCCCACTTTGCACCAGGTCTTTCCAGCACCAGAAGGGCAAGTGGCAGGCAAGTAGAAAGATGGTTACACAAGTGTATCTCTTTGAGGAACAACGAAGGCAGCCTTTAGTCAGAGTAATCCTGGATCTGAAGGACTTCGCTGAAAAACCCAATATGAAATATTTTACAAAGGGAAAGAAGTTTGAAGGGAAAATGATGAGAATTCTCTACTCCTTAAGTATTTTTTTTTAATGTAGATGTCATAAAATCAACCGGTTTATTCTTCAAAAAAAAAAAAAAAAAGAGGTCAGGGCTGTGTCCATGGGTGAACAGTCTCACACCAATGGCTTGATTTCTAAACTTTAGTAGAGATATTTTGGACTTCTTGAAGGCTATTTTCTTGACTTGTTACATTCATATTTCTGGCACCATTAAGTCCAGGGTGTACTCATCTGCTGCTCATTCCCTTTCTGCTTTGATTTCTGTGCCACAAAACCTACTTTCCTACCCCAACTTCTTCATTTATGAAGACTTGCATAAAATTTTTACAGAATTATAGCTTCCTTATGTAACAGTTACATAAAACTTACAAAGAATTATGAAGAATTTATAGCTTTGTTGGAATGATAAGGTTACAGGGGAGATTAACACTTACTGGGTCTTTGATGTAGGACTTCTAGCCTCCAATACTGAGAAATGTGGGGGTATTCTGATTATCTTACTTCTAAATTTAAATATAGATTTAGTTTTACATTTAAATCTATACTATTTGAAGTACTATTAAATCATGATTTTGTGGTAATGTGGAGGCAAAGTCTGTGGAGTCAAATATTGCTATCACAGAGAGGAATGCAAATTCAATGCCTGATTTCCACTTACCGTTGTCCCAAGGCCTTCTTGCTCAAAAACATCTTTCTCATTGCCAGGGGAGCGCTGTATCGCACCAATCTGAATTTGGATCTTGGCAACCAATAATATATTTCCAATTAAAGATTCATTGCCAGCTTCAAGCCCTCCATTCCAGTCATGGTAATAGGGAAAAATCACTTTTATTGTAAGTGGCTATACCATATATCTGCAGAGATAAATAGTGTGGAGATTATTACTCAAAATGAGCTAAATTGCCCAGCTGTACTTAGTTATGCAGGTATCGGAATGTTTGGTCTTGGTAGTTGCTGTTCAGAAGGAATACATATATTTTTCATAGTTATCAGATGTTGATGGCTGCTAAGATTGCACAAAGATTAAGTTTTATTACTTCTGGTTTTGTACTTGCCAGAAACACAGAAACCATTTCTACAATGTTGTTTCTCTAAATATCTGATCATTTGAATTTAAAGAAAACATAGAGAAGGTGTGAATGAAAACATAAATGAAAACATAATTCAAGTTTTACTCAGGGGGGGGGAAGGCTTCTTGAAGAATGGTGCAGTAAGTATCTTAAGAATTCAGGATTAATGAATTATGTCAATGTTATGGCATTTAGTTAAAGCTGAAATGGCTTTCATCATTTTTTTTTTTTAATCTCCAGATTATAAATCCTCTAAATCAGTAAACAGTGATTCACACTGAAGTAGGTCCCAGCCTTCCAGTTCTCCGCATTCTCTCATATCACCATTTTGATTCTTGTTCTGCTTTTTTTTTCTGTCAGAAGGCAAGGCACTTTTTTTTTTTTGGAACTGTTGTGCTCTATCTCAACTATGTCAGACCACAATGTGTACAATAATTCATTGTGGTGTCATTTCATTTTCAGAGATTTTGGGATTCTTTTCTTGATGTAGAGTAGCAATGTTTTTCTGTCTTTTTCTACCTTTGAATGATTTTTCTTTATCACAGTAAATAATTTTTTAAAATAAAGGACCAATTGTTTAGGAAAAAGGTGAGATGCAGTTTTCTTTTCTTCACTTTAATGGTTATATTGTGTCTGTTCAGAATCTTACATTTTTCTCTTTGGTTAAGATATCTTATTTGCAGATGAAGGATGATGTATTTTATTGAGGTGCCTAAAACAGTGGATCACCACTGATAAAGAAGTGATACAATTTTTAAAGGTGTTCAGATTTCCAGGAGCTTAATGATGATCCAGTGAGTACTCAGGACTCTGACAGTAAGTGTGTGTTAAGTTTCCAAGTAGCATGTTTTAAAGGGAAAACAGTTTCATGATAAGCAGTAAAGCTTAATCTGATGTCCTGTGACCAGGGTGTTTGGCAATTATCAACTTTCTTGCTTGTATATGACTTTTCTGGTAAGATGACTTGAGCAACTAGATTTGTCAGTGTAAACAGAAGATCTTGCTGTGTATTGAAGTATCTACGTGGCTTGATATCTCTTTTCTAAAGATGCTTTAGTCTGCAAGACTAGACATGAAATGCTGTAATTTACATCTAATTGTAGCTCTTGGCCCCTGATAGTGTCACAGACTTTTTGAGGTAAGTGAGACTTTTCCTTCTAATATTAGATAAATTATACACTAAAGGGTAAAGAAATTTGATAGAAAATACCCTTGTATTCCATCTTGTCCACAGACATCAGAGGGCCTGGTGGCCCTTCTGAGATTGAGTGATGACTATTTTATTGCTATAAGTCTGGTAACTTTTGAATGAGCTGATGCAGCCACACCACCCTAATGGAGTTTGATCATGCTTGATGAAAACTCATTAATAAATTAATGAAGCAGTAGGTTACAGATTACTTTGGATTGCCACTGATAAATACACTGTCTTCAGAGAATGTGTGATTACTAAATGTGAATAATACAGCCAATGGCAAATGTGTTTAAAATATGGAATAACTGTGCAGATGTCTAAGTTTCCCAGGGAAGCACTTGGTATAGCCAAGTCTGTGAATATCACTCAGTAGGTATTACTGTGCAGGGAAGAGAAGCTTATCTCATTGACTGGTCCCAGAAGTCTATGATGTCCTCCTGACTTGTCTGTGTTATCTTCCCCAGAATTCTTCCCCTTCTAGGCTGTTTTCATACTACTTACTTACTTTTGACTGGAGCTTGAATGACTCTAATAACACACATCATCTCTATTACAATTGGTGTGATAGAAAATGACAACTATGCAGTTCAATAGTTCCATGGTACCAAGTTACTATCCTTAAAGTGTTATCACAGAGCCTGGCTGTGGTGTCTGCATTCTGTGTCTTTGCCATGTCTCTTAGAGTCATCATACCACACCTTCCTAACTAGCATGTTCTACAAACATGTAAGGTTGCAGTTTGTGTTATTTAGGGATCTATCATGGCAAAGGCTCCTTGCATATTCACCGTGTTCTGTCCAGGAGGTTTCCTCTGTATTGTACCATCTCTTAAGAAGGGGACATCTCAATAAATTGCCTCCAACAAGTATTCCACAATAAAGACATTTGACAATATCCAGAAGAACATTTCAGTGCCTGTATAAATTTCACATCGCGTGTCAGTCTTATAGAATGGATGTATCAATAGTGCTGTAACACACAATGATGCTCAGAACTTTCTTTTTGCTGGTCTTTACAGTATCTCCTATCTTGGACTAAGTAAAGTTGGCTTAATTTGACTGCAGGTGTCAGTGGAAAACCAAATCTCATTGTGATATCTAAACCTACCTGGAAAGTATCTAGCATGATTAATGGAGGATAACATGATGTACTGACAAGTGGCAAAAAAAATATATATATCTGCATTAGTATTAATCTAATTTCTTAGAAATAAGAGTTTTTGACAGTTCTAATGTTTATGTGCCCTATAACTTGTGTTTACCAAAGCATCCATGTATCACTGGAATGCCATACCATCCAGAGGGACTGCAATGTGAAAAATATTTGAAGTAGAAATAATTGGCCAAAATTAGGGTTATTTTGAACTTTCAGGTTAAAGATTAGATTCTCATGTATTTTGAAAAATAGAATTGCTGACTTATTTACATTTCTTTGATTTCTTTTCAGCATGATGAATATTTAAAGATTTCTTCAGAGCAAATGGGTCATAAGTGAGCATTTCTTTTCCTTGCTATCAAGTCTGTGCAAGAGACATAGACATTTATGTATATTTACTGTGTATTTCCCCAGATATGCGAGCTTTCAGTTTATTCACCAACACACTGAAGAGCCTATATAACCCAGGCAGTTATTCCATTTATTTAAATGGTAGTGTTTTGAGAGGTGAAAGCTGTTAATTCCAAAGAGTACCAAATAAAATGTGAATGTTGAATTTAAGCACATAGCCTCGATTGTAAGTGTTACATTTCTTTGTGAAGTGTGGCTCACAGAGGGTCTGCAGAAACCTTTGAAACAACATATAGTGAACAGCAACCTCTCCACCTCCACCTTGAGCTTTCCCAGCAGACTGAGCAGATATCCAGCTGCTCACACTTCACTCAAGTGGTACCCCTACTGCCCTTCACTGGCAGCAAGAGGCTCAGGCACTCCCAGCATCCAGAGACCTGAACAGCCACATTCTTGAGCAGTCTGTCTGGATTGCCACATTACTTTTGGCAAGAACTTTCTGCCCAGTAGAGACCATGGCTAGATTTGTAGTCTGGGAGGCAGCCAGTAGGTGAGCAGGACATTTGAGTGGAGAGAGAGAATCCGACCTCCCTGTTCAAGCTGCCTGACTGGACTCTTGAATAAAATATACTGCATTTCTAATGCACATACCACAGATCAGACCTTATTTCTTTTTGTTAGATCTTGATGTAAACAAGATGCATTTAGTAAGACTTTTTTTCTTGTGGATACAATCCTCATGCTATGGTATGGAGAGATCCTATGCAATTGAAACAAGTCAACTTGAAGTGCAGAGATTGCTTAGAATGCTGAATATGAATTATGATGAGGACAATTCTGGACTATATCAGTATTTATTGTTGATAGATTTGAATTAAATGCATTACAAATGTTTTGCATAATGAAGACAGCAGAAAACAAACAAAACTAAACAACTGTTTAAAAACTTTTCCTTTGGTAGAACAGGGATTAATTTCTAAATACCTCATTATTTTTTGTTGGAGGACTAAAGAAATCAGGCTGTGTCTGCTCTGTGTAGATCTGTTCAATAATAACTTAAAAGAAAAACCCACCAAATTCAAATTTTGCACTGTACTGGAGAATTTCAAAGCAGTTCCTCAATAATGTTACTAGCTTTTTTTTATTTATGGGAAGTTGAGTAGATATTTTTAGAATCACAGTTTCCAAATATCTTAAAAAAAAATGCAAGTAGATTTTGGAAATGTATGTTTCTTCTTTATGTAGAAGCAAAGGCTTAACATGTGAACTAACCTGGATGAGGTGAGAAGGTAGTGATGCTTGAATCTCATAGTGAATTTGAACTGTTGGATGTTGTCTTTTGACACTTCTGGCCCATAGTGAACATAGTGCAGCTAAGGGAAACATCTGAGAAATATGATGTGTCTGAGGATGGCAAAATGCCTACAGTGGGATGTTCAGTAGTTCTTACAAGGGTACAGCTTTCTTCCAAAGAAGTATCCACTTAAATATAGGTCAGTGAAGAGCTTTCTCACCAAATGACATTAATTGCTTCATTGTCCTTAAGGGAGTAAAAAATTCTGCATTGACTTTCCACCCTCTTTCATATACTGAAGGAGTGGATAATCACTTTCATGGTAGCCACATGAAAAATACTATTGTTTGCTTTATATGATCCTGGAATTTTTTTTTTCTCTCTCCTATACAAACATTTGACTTGGATTTCTTTGTCTTTGTTACTGTACTGGAAGTTATTTCAAGTTATATTTTCATAAATGCCCAGGTTTCAGCTTTCATGTTTAGTTAAACATGAAAAGCTAAAAGTTGATAGGGTAATAATATGCCAGAGGTTAAAACTTCAAATAACTTGCAGACAATCTTACTTTGTATATCTTATTTCCAAACTATTATTGTCTGTGTTACAGAGCAGGTTTGGATCTCGAGGTATTAAGATACCACTTGCCACCTCCAGTATGTAATCAAATAGTTATGTTACTTTTCAGTTGATCCCATGTAATTAAAATATACAAGAATAGCCTTTTCAATGAGAATGGCTGCTAAAAGTTATTACAGACTGTATGACAGTGTATAAAGCTAGGTACATAATCTTGCAATTTAAAGGTAATTCTGAAATATGATAGTAAGTTTATGTCTGGAAATTACAGTGGGTACAGGTAATGATGATAGTACATCCAGCAAAGATCAGTTTTTAAAATGAATGCTTCTTCATTTCTGTGTAATTATTTTTTGCATACAAATGGTCTGCCATACCTCGTTTATCTGTGGATATCAATGCAATTACCTTCTCATTGTTGTACTACAAAAGCTGTTAGCAGGAAGCTGATAAGTCTGTGGAAATTTATCAGCTCTGTGATGAATTCTCATTGCTTTTCAATATATATAACTGATAGAATAAAATGCAATTATTTTGGACTTCTGTTATTTACGTTATCTTACTGCATCGTGTTCTATCCTTTTCTCAGAAGGTGGTGAGGCCCTGGCATAGGCTGCTCAGAGAAGCTGGAGATGCTCAGGGCCAGGTTGGATGAGGCAGCCTGAGCTGGTGGAGGGGAGACCAGCTCACATCAGGGGGTTGGAGCTCAATGACCTTTTCAACTCACGCTGTTCTTTGATTCTCTTTCATTCTAAGCGTGATAAAATAAGACAAGTAACTGGAGTGACATTATTTGTAGATCCTTTTTATTTGTAGAGGAAAATAATTTTTCTTGATAATAATAATCTGCTTTTTCTGAAATTCAGATTCTGCTTGGCTGAAAGATGCACGTACTTGAATTACTAAAATAATTGTGAGAAGTTTTTTAAAAAATGAAAATTTTATAGGTAAGGGATCTAGGACTATCTTCACAAGAGTAACTGTTTTATAATCACATCTGAGAAATATAAGAAAGAGATTAGAAAAAAAATCTGCACAGAAACACAACCTAATAGATTCCATAATTATGTAAGAGTTCCCCTCAAACGTAACTGTTAGTGGGAGGAAACATTCTGGGAAGGCTTCTCAAATCCAGTTGTGTATTGTAGACCTTAGGCCAAGGTGCAAGTCAGTGCAAGAGAAGAGATATGAGTGTAACTGAAAGAATTGAAAGGTCATATTAACATCTAAATGTCTTTTTATAGAGACAAGGGCTGCATGACAATCAATTTGCAGTTCTTAGGGAAAAACAGAAGACTAAAAAGTAGTTCATTAGTATACACTTTTTATTTGCAGTACAGAAAACTCGCCACTGCTGTTCAGTCATGGTATTAAATTATTCTGAGCATTTTGAGGATTGTTGGTTCTGGTCTC
Organism: Gallus gallus; assembly: GCF_016699485.2. NCBI lineage: Eukaryota > Metazoa > Chordata > Aves > Galliformes > Phasianidae > Gallus > Gallus gallus. Next base: position 20,151,663 of record NC_052572.1, read on the forward strand.
AGTTTCACAAGGTTTCTCTCCCTTAAGAGGGCAAAATTAACCCCATTCTTCCAAACTGCATGCTTAATCCCAAGTAAAGAGAACATCTGAGTTGGCTTGTTGATATTATTCATGTGTTTAAGTAGAATACATTAAAATAATTTTAAAAAACATTAAATGCAAACCAAAAGCATTCACAGAAAGAAACTTCAGTGCAAGTAATTCATCAAAGGATGCCTATATGTAGGAGAGCTTTCAGGATTTTTTTTGGTGTGAAGATGCATCTCAGTGAGAAAAATGAGAACACATCAATGTCCTTCGTACAAAGATAATGAGAAGATTATTCCATGGCACATTGTTTAGCTGTATAATAAAATACTTTGTCTGTCTTGAAAAATGATTGTTGACATTTCATTGTCTTATGATCTATTCACTGAATACAAATCTCTTTAAGTCTCTTCATGGGCTAGTACACTTAATGAAGGTCATGCATATATGGTATCCAACTGGCTTTAAGAAGATTATGCTAATAAAGGCGTACAAAAGAGAGCAGGATCTCTTTAAAACTGGATTTGGTACATGACCTATTGGTAGGAAAAGTACTTCTAGATAAGTAATTTACCCAGTCCTGAAATATATCACAAATCAAAAATAAATACAAAAATTAAAACTTAAAGGAGCAAATAAAAACCCTACTTCAGCATTTCTTTATCCTAGAAATCTTTGTAATGGAATCCTTAAAGACCTGAATTTCCTCAATTTTCTCCATTTTCAGTGCAAAGCGTTTGAGGGATTTTTTTCCTCTCTTCAGAGTTCATCTGCACCTTCTGAGGTCAAATTGTTGAATTTCCAGCTAACGGGAACTCTGCTGCAAGCTATGTGCTGGTGAGGATGAGGCTTCGTGAGTTCCTTGCCCTCTGATATTTCTCAATCAACATTAGTTGGTCCTTCTGTGGCCTTGGTGTTTGTCTCATTTATCCACAAAGTAGACAGCCTGCAAAATAACGAAGCTACTTAACATTTCACTGGGCCAAGGTAGATTGGGCTGCCATTCTGATTCCATGAGAAAAAAAAAAGTTAAAATCCATTTGTATTTGCTGTAAAACCATTGTTCTTAAAAGTAGTTAAATAAATAGTATTCATGTCAGTGTTAAATTATTACTTGGTTTCCTGTGATGTATTACAAATCAGGTGTAAGTATGTCATTACAGAATCCAATCAAAAAGCTGATTAAATCTTGTCTAACTGCTGGAAGGGAACAGGTGCAAGCAAAACTGAGATAAGTGAAAAAACTCTGAGAAATTTTGCCTTGTAGTTCATTTTTCCAGCTTGGTAATTTTATATTTGATTTAATCTAAGGTCCGATGGAAATCATATAGACCTAGTCATTACTGTGGGGTGATATCTTAACACAGACATTGATTCATGTGCTAAAAAAAAAAGTAGTAGCAATCATTAACAAGGCTTTATCTTGTCTAGGGAGTCAATTTCCAATAAAATGAGGGATGAAATTTCTTTAACTCCATTTTGTTTTTGGGTCCTTAGAAAAATGTAGAGCTCAGAGGAAGGTATGAGCTGTCTGCTGAGGCAGACCCACAGGCTTTTTCAGTTATATAGCATAGATGCTGCTAACTGAAGTGGTCAAGGGCAGGGTTTACACTCCAGAAAGCCATTTGTCTCTCTCATTTTTCTGATGTAAAGTCAAGATTCCTTTCAACATATCTCAAGTGATGCACATATATAGAAATACTAAACAAGCCTCTACTTTTCACAGAATCACAGGGGTTGGAAGGAACCACAATCATCAAATCCAACCATTCTTTGCTAAAGCAAGTTCCCTACAATAGTTCGCACAGGTAGGCAGCCAGCTGGGTCTTGAGTATCTCCACAGAAGGGGACTCCACAACCTCCGTGGGGAACCTGTTCCAGTGCTCCTTTACCCTTACCGCGAAGAAGTTCTTCTGCGTGTTTGTATGGAACTTCCAGTGTTCAGGTTCTGGGCCATTACTCTTTGTCCTAGTTTGTGGACCACTACACACCAGCAAGAAGTGCCTGGCCTCATCCATTTGCCTACCGCTTCCCTTTAGATATTTATAAACATTAATCTCATCCTCCCTCAGACTTCCTTTCCCCATGCTGAACAGATCCAGGTTACTCAGCCCTTCTTCATAATGGAGATGCTCCAGGTCTTTTATCATCTTTATGGCCCTTTGCTGGACTTCCTCCCTCCCTGTCTTTTTCTGAACTGGGGATTGCAGAATGAATCTCTGTGTTTGCTTAGCTCTCAGTGAAAATTCTCAGAAGAAAAATACAATCATGTTTAGTCATAAAATGTGTAGTAGGTCAGGGAGTCCTCCATAAAGTAAACAGGCGTATACAAGGTAACCTGTGGGATTTTAGAAGATGAAGCTAGGGTAGGTTACACTTTGTACATAGCATTGCTTCTGCACTTCATGTTCAATTTCATCCCAGATCATCACGATGAGCTTTTAATTTGCAGAAATTCTCATGTTAGGTAAACATTGTGGGTGTTGCTAAACTTACCTTGATGCTAAGCTTTTTAAATCCCTTATATACAGGTATTGTAATCTTTGAGAAGTCAATGTTAAATCCTTCAGCTACCAGAAATAGTCTTGGCGTACTAAGAGAACCCTTGGAATAGTGGCCAGTGACTTCAAAGGGTGCATGGGGTGAATAGAATTGAAACTGCGTTACAAAACACCATCTCGCAGCAAGTCAGATGGGAGGTTCTGTTGTCTTCTAAACTGTCTTCTTGGTACATGATAACTTACTGCTCATTTCATACCAGATAAAAATGAGTAAGTATGCAGTACTGGTAATGAAACTTTATTTATAAATACAGTGAAGCACAGGAGGAGGAGGTGCAGTTTCTGCTTCACTGTCCTGTCAGCATGGCTCATTTATTTCAAGGTATTAAAAGAACAACTTTCAAGGGCATGTTGTGAAGTCCTTCTTTGCAGAGAGGAAGTTGGAGATAGGAGACAACTGACTGTACTGAGTTTGAGAAAATGTTGTTTTCAATTTTTTTTTAAATTAGTCAACATATTTTATGAAGTCTATTCTAACTCTGTTAGTTATTAAGGGGATGCAAAGGTTGAAACCAGTCAGTATGCTGTAGATCATGACAGTGCTGATTTCTTTGTCTTACTAAAAAGCCAGTAGATGTTGATGGTTCTCAAGCCTATCTTAAAACAAAGCAATATTCTGAACTGTCATAACTGGTTTGAGTTTGTTTGATTTTAAAGTTTAATATTTTGTATTGTATGTTATCATTATCTTATGTAGCAACATTTGTCATATTATTCTAGTATAGCAGATGACTAGTAAAAGCTAGTCACCCTAAAAGCATGTCTTATACTGAGTTGACAGTTAATACTGCGGTAGTATCTAGCAGTATTTCTTGATGTTAGTGTGGAAGTACTGAGCAGGAGTAATTTCAGACCCGAGATTTATCTAGATCCTTTATCTCAAGAGCAAATCTTCCTTGGATTTCTCTAATAAAACAATTTCCACAAAATTGAGCTACTGAGATTCTGATTTAGGTGGGGCTCAGCTGATTTGTAAAATCAGAGAAAAGAAATCAGCATAAATTTGATCAAAGATTAAAAGATTGGAATGAAGTTCTGAGAATAATCACTTTGGAGCTCGCTCTGCATTCTCCATTTCCCTACCCTTCCCTTCCCTTCCCTTCCCTTCCCTTCCCTTCCCTTCCCTTCCCTTCCCTTCCCTTCCCTTCCCTTCCCTTCCCTTCCCTTCCCTTCCCTTCCCTTCCCTTCCCTTCCCTTCCCTTCCCTTCCCTTCCCTTCCCTTCCCTTCCCTTCCCTTCCCTTTCTCTTTAACATTATGTCTATAGTAAATTTGGAAGGAAACCTTTTGATACCTACACATCAAATTAACCATAAGCGATCCTCATTTTCACTTATAATAATTTTATATGAATTTCTTGATGTTTTCTGTGTTTTTCTTATTTTTTTAGGTAATAGTATTTGTCTTAGCATATGGGAAAAATTGACTGAACAAATTAGAGGTACTAGCACATATGTAAAACCTGATGCAATGGAACAAATGTGCATTCTAAAAGGCTCACTTCTAAACTGTTTCATGTGGCAAATTGGGAACTGATTAAACTACTGCTAATGATGAACTTGTGGGCAACACATCATTAAGCTTCCCGAAACAGAGATTATTCAAATAATTTGTGTAATAAGTTTCTATGAGACATATGTTGTATTTCAAATATCAGCCAAGTAGAACATTTACTCTGATTCTTTGTTAATACACTGAGTAAAACAGATACAGATATTGTAGGAATTATTTATTTTGCTTATAATCTATTTAGAGGAGGGAAAGATTGAATATGCAAATGTGCATGGTTTTCAGATGTGGAGATAAAATGATATAACAGAAAGCTGGGTAGAATACTGCCCCATGTTTATGCCAAGCCCATCACAGAGCTATATTTGTCATTAGAAGAGTTTCATTGTTCAGATGCAATCTTTTTTCTAAACACTTCACTTTTAATATTGCTGCATTATTATGCCTTTATAGATAAAAAGAAGTATTAAGAAGTTAATGAAAGTAACAAAGCCATGAAATTGTTATGGAGAAACTTTAAGAGAATGTTCTGTAGAACACTGGACTGTCCTCTACAGATTGTTTTTTTTCACTACAGATTGTCACTTTTGCTCATCTTGTAGGATGTTTTTCAAGGCTCAAGCCTGCTTTGAAGCTTAGTTTTAATGAAAACATACACAAATTATACTGAAGAGTCAGCATGGCTGCTGAAGTTTATAATTAGATGGGATAAAACCTGAAATGTGTGTGGAGGAAGCTCCTGCAGACATTTGTGAGGGTTTTATCAAATATTGCCATCACCTTACAACACAGTGTAAACAGCTCTGCATCATCTAAAAAGAAGGAATTGAAGATCTTTTCCTATCTAATCCTCACTGACAAAAAATATAAATTAATTCTGTTTTTTTTTTTTTTTTTTTTTTTTGCTTCAAACCTCTTCTTCTGAAGTAAAATGACCACTGAAAGTATCTTCAGAAAATTTTAATTATTTATTCACAAAATAATAAATCTTTTTGATAGTGTTTGGGAGAGACAGTTCGGAATGGAGTTAGGCTGAAAAATTAACCCTGTGTCCACTGCAGGGTTCTTTCCAAAGAATGTAGAATTACATATAGTATACAATAGATTCTGAGCCTTGCCTAAGCTCCTATTAAAGATGGAGTAATTTCTTAAAAAAGAAAAAAGATGACAAATTTTATTGTTGACTGATTCCCCTGCAGGCCTTTGTAGGTCACCATCTGCTGAAATGAAGCAATCCACTTTTATTTATTTTAAATAGAGTGTGATTTAGTCTGAGTTTTTTTACCTTTTTTATAACAGGAGAAAGTGGCTCCTGCAGTGTTTCACAGAGCAAAAATGGACTTTTGTATTCCTTGGACTTCATCAATTAATAGTGATAAAAATGAGAGCTAAAACCTTTTGATGGCACCAAAACAGACCTCGGGAGGTAAACAGGAACAAGTGTGCAGTGGGCACAGTAGGCTGGGTCACAAGGAAGTCAATCAGCCACATCTGATTCTAGACATTAAAATGCCTGTGTCATCTTCATGCCTGTTTGTCTTCAGGGATATTAAGTCATGGTAGCCTATTGCAGAGTTGGGAAGTCAGAGTCCCCAGCTGAGAGGAGGGGAACAAAACTCTTGAACGACTAAAATCATTGAACCAAAGAAAATTACAAATATTTGGAAACTGATACCACTGCTTTCAATTTAGGGAGGACTCTAGCATTTTTTTCAGGGTTCTGTATTATGCTGATGTGAAGGGCTCATACCATCACCTAGTGTGGAGACAATGTATTGACCAAGTCTTCTACAACCAGCCTGCAGCTCATCGTCCAAAATCTGACCATCTTCATGGCTTTTAATTGTAGGTGAAATAATGAAAGAAAGGTACGTAGCTAAGATTTTCAGCCAGTATGGGGGAAAAAGCCATCTCTGATAGAGATCTTGTTTAAATATCCAGAAACTCCCCACCATATATATAACTACATATATATATATATATATATGCAAATGTGTATATTTATATGTGTGGATAGAACTAGATTCAGCTGGGAGATAAAACATAAAATGTCTTTATAGTAGGCATCAAAACAAAGACTTCAGTTTTTCTTTTTTGTCTGGTCAGCTGATAGTCTTTATCAACCCTGAATAGGCTGATCTTCTGCCCTGCATAATCATCATATACTGTTGACATTTTTTTCTCCACTACTGTTCAATTTTTCATACTTTTCATGTTGGTAATTTTCAGTTCATGAATTACTTGTTATTTACTTCATTGTTTTCATATTTCTTGTCCTGCCTGGCTTTAGCTTTATGATAGTTTTTCACAGCTCAATAACTATTATTTCAGTAATGCTAAGCAAGTGTTGCCAAGCTGTGCTGTAACAATCTTGGTCCTTTATTACAGTAGCAGAAATGCAGACTGGGGATGTGTGCCAGTTGTGTTATTGATTTCTTGAGATCCCTTTAGGAGCCCCTCAGAAATTGCAAGCTATCCAGAAAACCAAATAAAAGTGATATACCTGCATTTCTTTTTTGTTGTTATTATTGTTGTTGTTGTTGTATGATATATGCACAGTAATTCATGTGAAGCAAAGCATTATCAGATTCTGGATCCTAAAATGGAACATATGCAAATCTGTAAAATATGGTAATTTAATTAAGGATTTAGAAAAATGAACAAGCATGTTGACATAATTCCACTGCATTTTTGTTCTCATCTATTGGCGTGTGCATTTGAGGGGCTCTTAACTCCACTCTTGAAGGAAGATATAGAATTAGTATTGAGGAATAGCATTTTTGACAGATAGGATTTTAAGTTTCAGAACAGAAAAGTCAGCACTGGATTGACTCAGAAAGGCAGAGCTTAAAAGGAAAACATTCAACTCCTTTTTTGATTAATGTGATCTCCCTGGATTTCAGAAGTTATTTGTGTGAAAATGTTGACCATAGCCTGAATAATGAAACTGAATTTCCATGAATATTTTTGTAATTCATTGCAGCCGTATTCACTTCTCCTCGGGAAATCTCAGAACATTTTTGTGTATCAGGATTTTGTGAATATTACAACAAATTTTGCTGCAGATAGTGGAAATGCTTATAAGCATGCACAACCAACTAATGCAGATTATGAAGATATGAACTAATATATGAACGGTGATCTCTTCAAAGCAGAACATGTCATATTGCCTGCTTAGAAATAAGTGAGAACATATATGAATCAATAGCAACTTAGCACTAATGATTGCTTAGGGTCAATGACTGGAAGTGAAACAAGACAACACGTGATGAAAATTTAATAGAACGTTAACTTTTAGGATAGCCTTTCTAAGAAGACAAATTAATAAAGGACCCATGATCACAAATGCAAAGGACTTGTTATATATGTAGGTCTCTCTGAAGCTAATATGTCCTATTTGTTTCCAAGGAAACTACCACAGATACAAGAAGCATAGTGACACTATTTGAGCAAATTCTGAGCTACAGAACACTACTTTTCAACACAGTCATGGTCATTAGCTATATATTTTGGCCAGTGATGTACAAGAACCTGCATGCCTCTCTAATAAAAACCTGCACCAGTAGAGCTGACCCACTGTTTCACAGCTGCTATGATGGTGTTGTTGCCAGGAAAATGTTGCCCATGTAGTCCATCTTTCATTGGCCCAAACAGATAAAAGTCAGAAGGTGCCAAATATGGACTATACCATGAGTGTGGTAGGACAGTCCAGCCAAAGTTGACAATGCGCTCCATGGTCTTCATACTGGTATAGAGCCTGGTGTTATTGTGTTGCAAGAGAAAGGTGGTCTTCTCTGACCTGACTCTTGAAGTTTGAGTCTTCAGCTTAATGTCATGATGCCAGAGTCATTTGTTTATCCAGGTTTCTGGCAATCCAGAAGTATCACCCTTTTCCTATCCCAAAAGATAGCGCAAATCAGTTTAACTGCTGAGGGCTGCATCTTCAACTTTTACTTCAATGGGGAATTCATGTGAAGAATTGACTGCCATTTTGACTTTGGTTCAGTGTCGATTCCACATTTTGTGACTAGGAAAGATGAGATCCAGTAAACTGTCGCCTTCAGCTTCACATTTGTTCAAAAGGTCCTGACAAACTTGCATATGATGTTCTTTCTGTTGCTATGTTAGTATTGATGGGACCCACCTGGTGCAAACTTCGCAGTATTCCAAGATTGTTACCACCATTTCCAACACATTGAAGCCAATTTTCAGCTCCATACAGAGTTCTCTGGTCATAATCTTTCGATTTGCATGGATGAGTTGATGAAGATACTTTTCGTTTTGAGGTGTGACAGCTGTGCATGGCCATCTGGAACATGGCTCATCTTTCACATCATTATTGTCACTGCTGAGTTGCACCACCCACTGCTTCACTGTACTCTCATCCACTGTTTGGTCCCTTCAAATATTTAGCAAGCATCATTGAATGTCTAGGAGTACCATTTTCTCCTCATGGAGGAATTTAGTGACACACCTTTGCTTCATATGCACTTCCACATCAGACACTATTTTGTCAGACTGCCCCTCTGTGGCTATCTTTCCCATGGCAACAGAATGTAACAGTATATTTTCAGGAAGGTTCAGCCTCTGCTTTCATACCACTAATACCCTCCGCTGATATTGTGGGCCAACATCTTAAAACAGGAGTCATTACTTTCAGAGCAGCTCTCATTGTCTGAGTCTAGCTCAGAGAGATCTTAATATTCTGTCACTGCAAACTGTTTGAACTCAGTGGCATCTTCTTTGATAATGCTTGGGATATATCATCACAGAACCATCATCAGCTACCTCTGTGCCTTGCTTACAAGTACCCACTGGGACTGTGTTGATCTGTATGAAGGCAAACCACAAGACAAAAACAAGATCTTCAAAGAAAGAAATGGAAAAAGACCCACAACAGGAGAGGCAAATGCTAAGAAGTATGAGAACAGTTATTTGAATGTTGTGCTTTCTTCACAATGTGACAATATAATTCCAAAACATTTAATCTGCTGAAATTTATCAGGCAAGAAAGTAGGCTGATAAGTACTTAAAGTAGAAAATCTGACTTTTGACTTCATGTAAATGTTTCTGAAAGAAGGAAGGTAGTGGTTTGATCAAAATTAGAGGAAATTTTATTTGATATCTTGAAGCTTATATTGCCTGTTAATTCTTATATTTTGTAGTATTAATGAAGGACAGTTGAAGATTTTCAGCTTGTCCTGGTTTCAGCTGAGACAGTGTTAGTAGCACACAGATATTATAAATGTTGCTGAGTGATGAGAGTGCACCAGGGGTGGTGCCATGTTTCATAGCAGGGAAGAGCTGCTGCCATTACAGTGTGGGGCAGCGGGTTGGGGGGAGCCAGGACAGGTGCCTGAATTAGGCCAGGGGTTATTCCATGTGATATGAGGAAGGCCATAAAACTGTGGGTAGTTGGTCAGAGCTGGCTGTGAGGTTTCTGGCAGTTGGGGTTGTTAGGGTTAGGGTTGGGAAGTAGTGAGACCTTATATTGCTGGTGGGATGTCAATCAGTGTGCAACTGTAGTGTGACCAGGATGTTGGTCAATGAGTAGTGAATGTATAAAATAAAATGTGTATTTTGTTCGAGTTTATAGATTATTGATCGTAGGCACAAAATAACCACTGTCATTTTTTAACAGTTTGACACTTAAAGAGATAAAAAGTGGCCATTTTCCATGAGTTTCAAAAGAAGAACCTACAGAAGGTAATTAATTTTCTTTAATAAATACAAATATAGAGTTGGTTTTCTAAGGAGAACTACAATGTAGAGGTTCAGTTGGATTTTTAAATTGTAATTCTTAAAAAATGTCAACGTGTGCAGGTTGTCCAATTAAAAAGAGTTAAAATAGCATAGATTCCATCAATAGTATATTCATCTTTATGTTCAGTCAGCTTAATTTCTGTGGCTGTGCACGATGGCACTCAACAAGCAGGAACAGTGAGAACGAAAACTAATTGGGTGTGCCAAACAACTGCATGATCATAGGATATGATTTCATCTGGACTTGTTTTCATAGTAAATTACTGTAGTTGTTAAAATAAAAGATTGTCCAATGACTTAATTATAAAAGCTTTATTAAACTTTTATTTAAAAGTTTTATTTTCTAATGAAAACAAAAAGGACCAATGGAGAATAAGCACATTTGAAACAGTAAGTAAGAAAAAAGAAAAGGAAGTTTTGCTAAAATTAGACATTAAAACAGTTCCTTATTTGTTCTGTATCTTAACAATGGATCTGCAGCCATGTACACATTCATAATGCTGTACACATCCTTTGCCCAGTGCTAGTTTACAAGGGAATTCTTACAGGATGAACTAATGAAGGAACTCCTAAATTAATTAATAACTTGTTTTTACAATACTACTCAACTAAATTGATTGCTAGCTGATCACTGAAGTGCTACTTTACCAAATAATTTCACCACAGAATTGCTGTGTATGTGAAAGACATCATTTTTCTTCCCTGAAATATGTTCGGCACAAAGGTAATTACACAGTTCCTATTGCTCTCCCCAGTCAAGTGTGCTGTTGTTCCCTCAGCTGTATTTCTGAAGGAACTGGAAAGAAACAGTTATGGCCTATTGTCACATCCAGCAGCTCTTATTTTTGTAGCAGTTTTGTGCTGTACAGCAATGTGTTTGACCAATGTCAGCTGCCTCTGGACATTAACAAGGACTGTCCAGGAGGTCTTAACTGGCAGCATGAACATGCCAGAGAACATGGCACCGCTAGTCAGTTCGATCTTAAGAGAAACCAGAAGATTGATTCAGCCTCATAATGAACAATATTCCTTGCATGAGGCTGTTGCTTCTCCATCTGCTTTGCCAGATTTCCAAAACCACTGGCCATAACAGCTGCTGAAATGGCTGCAAGACTTTGAGTTGACTTTGAGTTGAGTAAGGCTGTGCAAGGATGCATCAGGGAACGTGGGGAAACTGAAATGGCAAGGCTTTGGAGATAGTTGATGGGGCTGGCTGATACCTCCCACTCTGAAGGGAACTAAAGCTGGGAAGGAGCTGTGGCTTCCAGGGAGAAGACAACCTTCCCTTGGCATTGAGGTCTGACTTCCAAAGCAACATATTAAGAGTGCATGCACCATGCCCCCCCACCAAGAGCTCAGCTGCCGCTTCTTTACGCCCTACCTAGACAGCTTCTCTCTCAGAAGCAGAGATAAAGACTGAAGTCTTTCTTCCCAGAGGATTTGAACTTGGGTATGCTTTTCTTTTCTCAGTAATCCACACCTAAGGTTCCTATGATGAGACTTTAAAACCTTCATTTTGAGATAAAACAGTGTGAGATAACTGGTGTGAGAGTGGTGCGTCAGAGGCTCAGGATAAGCAACTGCTGGTGGAGCAGATGAGTAGTGTGAGTCCCGGTTGGTAGCAGAAAGGAAAGTGTGCGGTGTGCCTCACGTTTTGTGGTAAGGCAGGAAGGGTTTCTCCTTATCGTACTTCCTCTCCAGTCAACAAGGTTCTTCCCATTTGCTGCTGACATGCATTCTCTCCTCCCCCTCTGTGAAAGTTGCTGCCAAGAGGCCTCCAAGTGACTCCCTGCTGTGCAGCAGGATCTTTTCCCTTACTGCACTTTTATGCTGAATGTTATTTTTTCAACTTCAGTATCTTCTGTTAAATGAGAAGCCTTTTCACAGTTTTTTCATCCAATAAAGGATTCAGGATAGTTAGACTGAAGTCATGAAGATAAAAAAAAAATCAGTTTGATTCAAGAAAAAAAGTTTTGGGAAATCTATTTTTGTCATTCACTTGGAAAGGATGGGATTATTTTAGAGCTTTACATATAAAATATATCCATTTACTGTGTAAAAACATTGTCAAAAAGTGATTAGAGATAAGGGTGAGAAACTAACTGAAGCAGATATTTAACCATCTTTAAAAAAAAAAAAAATCTGATGTAAGGAAAAATTCATCTTAAATAAAATTAAAAGTGAAATTTTTAAACAAGGGCAGCTAAACAGTCAGCCTAAAAAATTATCTCACGATTACACAAACCGTAACGCTGAGAGGGAAAAGCTAGAAAAAATAGTACTTCTCTGAGGGTGTTTTTCTTTTCTCTCTCTACAGCATGTCTTACACTGGCTGATTAGAAGTCAGCAGAATTTTAATGCAGAATACAGTATTTCACGCTCTCTTCAAGCATGTAATTTTGGTGAGGTTACATAATATTATTGTGACACTAATGATAAGTTTATTCATGCCTGCTATTGTTTCAGCTAAAGGGCAGAGTGCAGTCAGCCAGCTAAGTATCTTAGAAGATCATGTCCTTCCTCATGTGATCAGTAAGAAAAATAAACACAACACAAAAGCAGAAGCAAAACTAGTCCACCTAACATAAAAATCTCATAAATGAAAAATATGTATTATAGGGAGAAGCCTGCAGCTTAAGGAAAAATGCATTTTAGGAAAGAATTCTTTACCCAGAGGACTGGAAGAGGCTGCCCCAAGAAGCTGCGGGTGCCCCATCCCTGAAGGTGCTCAGGGCCAGGGTGGATGGGGCCCTGGGTGGCCTGAGCTGGTGGGAGATGCCCATGGTAGAGAGTCTGGAACTAAATGACCCTTAAAGCCCTTTCCAACTGAAACCATTCTGTTATTTAATGATAGAGTGATCCAGCAAATATGCAGACAAAATCTATTCTTACTGCTAATGAAGTTGCAACACGTAAAACCAAAAATAGAGTTTTAAACTTCGTGTGTATCAGAAGTTAACTAAGTAAGCATGAATTTCCCTTATTATAAGAACAATAAGGAGGAAAAAGGAGTGGATTTCTGATATCAGGATTAGTAGAGAAAGTATGATAGAGGAAGCAGAGTCTTGCATTTTTAGTCAGGAGAAAGACTCCTCCAATTAATTCAAGGTGCCCAAATGCATGTACTGTCTTACAGATCATTCTGTTAAATCCTGTCACTTGAGGAAAATTTCCACAATTTCTTATACAGGTCATGGTTATTATTACCACTCTCTTAAGCTTACCTGAAGGTAGACTGCAAAAATAAATCATCCTTATTTTCACTTAAGTTCTTGAAATAGATTCTAGTTGACAGATGTCATGAATTTAAGTGATATAGATAAGTAGGTATATTGAATATCATCTACGACATCTCATTAAGTAAGAAAGTAAGAAAGCATTCTCACTTTCCAGTTAGAACTGATTTTTTTTTTTTAATAAAAAGTAGATGTATTTTATAAGCTAACCTCATTCTGATACAATAGAAGAATCTTTGCCTCTTCCATTTTTCAGATTGGATATTAGGAAAAAGCTTCTTGAAAGAGTGGCCAGAAACTGGAGCAGGATGGAAAATTCACTAAAATCTTTCAAGCAAAAAAAATATAATCAAATATAAGAAAAAGGATTGAATTTTTGATTGTTGTAAATAGCAAAAATTGTTAATATTTGTTCTTGGCTGTGGCTTAAGTTTTAAAAACCCTTATTTCATGCTCTCACCACTGCTGTCATCTAATGATTACATGCTCTAATTTATTTTTGTAAATATCTCCAAAAGCTTCTTCTGCTTAATAATAATACATTTTCTCTTCTGGAGGAACATACCTTTGTTATATGCTCTTGTCTGTAGGTTTTTAAAGAGATGAACTTGAGAGTAAATAGTGCTCGGAAAAAAAAAAATTGATATGATATTTTGTTAAAATGGTTAAGGTATGATGTAAAAATATGTAAAGATATAACAATGTAAATCCCTTAAAGAAATTTTGAATTTAATTTCTAACTAGGCTATTCTGGTTTAAAATTTTGAATGTTCCAATCATAGTCTTTTCAAATCAATACAAAGAGTTCTGTGTCATCAGAAATGTAGATAATTTGTTTTCCATTTCACTCCATTATTTATTATTTTAAATGCTAACACTGTCAATTAAAAAAATTGAAATAGTATCAGTTTAAATTGACATTTTTTTCCTAACTCTTGATTTTAAAAGATTTGTGGGAACTCGCCCTTTGCTGCCTAGCTATACTGCAGTATAGATGTATATATGGGCATCTTGGGCGGTCTATATATCTGCCCAAGAGCTGAAGAGGTGAAACATCAGGGATGGCCAGTCTGCATCATTTATAGAAGCTTAAATGATCATGTTTTGATGTATTAAAAATAATGATAAGGGTATTTATTCAGTTTCACATTACATGGTGTTGATCTTTTGAGTTGTCAGTAATACGATATTCAAAACTGATAAATCATTTTTTTCCCTCTTCAACCTCAGATTTATGCTATTCAGTTAGCAATGCTGTCTGACGATGTCTGTTATTGCATCCCACACTCCATGTATTCCCGATGTGTTCTTCATCCACCAAGTAGCTTGCAAGTTTTTCTGTACTTTTTGGCTGTGTTGTTTTGAGAGGCAGCCTCTTGCAGTGAGAAAGCAAATCTCATAATCTGTATAACAATTTTCTCCTTTGATTTCCTCTCCTTTTTGTTCAGTATATGAAACCGCTACTCCAAGAGATATTGGTGAAACTTTAATATAGATTTTTTTTCTGATATTGCCAGGCAGAACTGTCATTTATTCAAAAATGGTAAGGAGGAGCTGACTGCTTCTTTAATTTGGTCTGTTCTCTTCCTCAGATTATGCATGTGTAAGGTACAAGAGATAATTTGAAGGATGGATTCAGTAGACAAGAGAAGTGAAGTACTGTAGATAACACTTTGGATGACAGTACGTCATAGCAGTTCCCTCTGCAAAAGTACCTGACAAGTAGCCAAGTGAATGCAGTGTCTGAGGTTTGTCATGTCAGAAGTCACATGGCAAATCTTATTCCTTACATGGCATTTGCCAGACTGACTTACTCTTAACAGTAAGTTAGCGGTTTGTGTTCCTCTGGCACCTCTTTGCATGTTTTTGCATATGCAGTATCTTCAGGCTCTTTCCTTCTTACTTCCTGAAATCTTCCCTAGTTTTGTGTGTTCTTCATAACCTTAAAATGGGCTTACTCCTTGTTTCCATCCTTGAGGATGCCTTTCAAAAATATAATGCTGAACTTCTGGCAGGTTTTCAATCTCTGGTAGCTATTGTTTTCACATTGAGCTGCTGGGGGAGAAATATTCAATCTGAGAATTGAACTCAAATTTTTAGGGCACATCTGGATATCTGCAGTCTTTATAGCACATGGAAAAGAGAGAGGGACAAGCAGGAGCCAGTTTAACAAACTTGAGGAGGAGCATGGTTGGCTGATACCAACATTAATCCACTAAGCCATATTATTATTAAAAAAAAGAACAACCCTTTCAGATATCTTAAGGGTTTTAAATACTTGGGCAGACATACAATTTAGGGACTGCAACAAGTTGGATGAATACATGATAGAAGAATGTGGATTTTTAAAATATTTTTTCTTGTTATTGGCTGGGATTCAGCAGCTACCAGGAGGAATTTGGTTGCAGTGTGCCCTATTACCACTGTTACTACTCAGAGGCACTGTGCAAAAATAACAAAACAGCTTTCAGTTTAGTTCTTAATCTTCTTTCCAATTATTCTTATGTACAGCTTTCAACTTAATTTTTTTCTCCACTGTCTACAGATCTAACTTTCTGTTCTTTGTCTGACAAAGATGAAGTGGACACCTGGGAAAGTGTAAGAACAGTACAGATACTTTATGCTTTCTCATTACAGACTTCTAACTTCTATTATCAAGTTCAAGGGATCTTCTCTGAATGTTACGTTTATGTAGGAGGCAACATATATGGTTGATGATTGTTCAGATACTCCCTGAAGCCACCTAATATTCCTGCATTCACAGCATTCTCTGGCAAAGATCTCCAACAGCTCTTTGTCCATAGAATAATAGAACCAGGAAGGTTGGAAAAGACCACTGAGATCATCTAGTCCAACCACCATTATACCCACTAAACATGTTCATAAGTGCTACGACTGCACATTTCTTGAACACCTCCAGGATCAGTGACTCTACCACATCCGTGGGTAGACTGTTCCAATGCATTACCACATTCTGAGAATATTTTTTTCCTAATATCCAACTTTAACTTCGCCTGGCACAACTTAAGGCCATTATCTCTATCATCCTATCATCTCTATCATCCTATCACTAGTTGCCTGGGAAAAGAAGCCAACCCCCACCTCACTGCAACCTGTTTTCATGTCACTGTAGAGAGTGATAATGTCTTCTCTGAGCCTCCTCTTCCCCAGACTGAACAATCCCAGTTCCCTCAGCCACTCCCATAAGACTTGTGCTCCAGACCCCTCACAGCTTCATTGCCCTTCTGTGGACGTGCTCCAGGACCTTGATGTCTTTCTTAGAAGAACTCCCCTGCAGGGAGTACCAAGCACAGTACTCAAGGTGTGGCTTGGCCAATCCAGGTGGATGCCAGTGACAAGCAGTGTCTCCCAGGGGTCTGTCTTTCTGTCTGGGATCTGGTGCCCTTCAAGATGATACTATGATTCTATTTAGGACCTGCTTTCTGAGCAGACACCTTTTTCTCTTTCTGAACAGTGCTCCAACCACCTTCCTTTTATGGTCTCATTTCATTTGCATTAGCAGAAGGAACAGTCTCTGTCCATTCCTTTTATGGTGACTGTGATCTCATAAGGCCCTGACAATTTCCTCATGAATACTCATTTTTCAAGACTATTTGAATTTTGCCTGTTTAACCATTCCTCTCATGAAGGCATTTTCAGTTTTCAGTGTCACTGATGCTTGCATTCAAAAACTTGCCAGTCCTAGCACATTTCCTTTGAAGGCAGGGAATAAAGGCTGCTCAAAGTATTCAAGGTATTTTATTCAAGTAATGAATTTGTACAGACACAATTACATTTTGTATTTTTGTTCCCTATTCCTATTCTAAAAATCCTAAATGGATAAATCAATTATTTTGATTGCTGTGGAACTGGGAGCAGTTGTTCTTTGCAACAGTATGTCTCAACATCAATGTGTGAGGAACTATTGAGAGTTAACAACCAGCCGATGGCCCACAATTTCCCTGCATGTAAGCTTATTTCATCAATTTTCTGCTTTGCCTGTTACTCTGTGGCTTTATTACTCCCACTTTCCTCTTTATCAGGGTAATGTGATCTCCTATCTGAGGCAGACCAGATTTGCAAAATTTGTGCAAAGCTGCTTGTGTTCAAAGATTCAGTTTCCAGAAGTGCTGCATTTGATCTCCAGCTTTCTACAAAGCATTTCGTCCTTTTTCCCCAAAGGACAAGAGTTCTTAGTAACTGTGCGTTCAGGGGGGAAGTGCTATGTCCTGTCAACCTCCAAAGCTTACGTAAGGATGGTAGGCATATTCCAGGAGACACAGTGCATCTCCTTTCCCTTGGTTTCAAGCCAGGTTTTGATAACACTTTCTGATTTTTATTCTATGCTAAGTCAGTTAATAAGTCAAGCTTCAAATTTATATTAAACAAAAATAAAAATTGACCGGTGAGCCAATGTGATAGGTAATCTCTTCTGCAAGAATACAAATCATAAAGCATTAGTTGAAGTAGGTAGTAGTAGAAGAAGGTAGGTAGGTAGTAATAGATGAAGGGACAGGCTACTTGGGGAGATTACAAGGGAATTTCTAAGGTATGCAGGGAGGAAGCTAGGAAGGCAAAAGCCCAATTTGAACTCAGATTGGCCACTGCAGTAAAAGAGAATAAGAAATCCTTCCACAAATATATCAACAGTAAGAGAAGAACCAAGGAGAATTTCCATCCTTAACTTGATTCAGCGGGGAATGTGACCACTGAGGATAAGGAGAAGGCTGAGGTCCTCAACGGCTTCTTTACATCTGCCTTTAATAGTCACATCAGTTTTCCTCAGGGCACTGTGTGCCCTGATCTGGAAGTCTGGGATGATATGCAGAATACAACCCCGGTGATTCACGTGGAGAAGTTAGAGAGCGCCTCCTCCATCTGGACTGTCACAGGTCCATGGGACCAGACAGGCTCCACTCTAGGGTGCTGAGGGAGTTGGGAGGGGTGATTTCTGAGCTGCTCTCTGCCATCTACCAGTGTTCCTGGTTATCTGGAGAGGTCCCAGAGACTGGAGGCTTGCCAATGTGACTCCCATCTACAAGAAGGGCTGTAAGGAGGATCTGGGGAACAACAGGCCTGTAAGCCTAACCTAGGTACCAGGGAAAGTTACAGAGCAAATCATCTTGGGTGAGATCACAAGGCACGTGCGTGGCATCCAGGGGATCAGGCCCAGCCAGCACAGATTCATGAAAGGCAGGTCATGCTTGACCTACCTCATCTCCTTCTATGACTGGGTGACCAGACTGGCTGACAAGGGAAAGGCTGTTGATGTAGTCTACCCAGACTTCAGCAAAGCCTTTGACACGGTCTCTCACAGTATTCTCCTGGGGAAACTGGCTGTCCATGGCCTAGACAGGTATATCCTTCTTTGGCTAAGGAACTGGCTAGAGGCCATGCACAATGGGTAGTATGTAATGGAGTTAAGTCCATTATGGTGACCAAGTGGTGTCCCCCAGGGGTTGGTACTGGGGCCCATCTTATTTAATATTTTTATTGATGACCTAGATGAGGGGATTGAGTGTACCCTCAGAAAGTTTGCAGATGACGCCAAGTTGGGAGGTAGCGTAGATCTGCCTGAGGGTAGGGAGGCCCTCCAGAGGTATCTAGATAAGGTCGATTGCTGGGCTGAAGCGAGTAGGATGAGGTTCAACAACCTGGCCAAGTGCTGGGTCCTGCACTTTGGCCACAATAACCCCATGCAGAGCTATAGGCTTGGGGCTGAGTGGCTGGATGACTGTGAAGAAGAAAGGGACCTGGGGGTGTTGGTTGATGCTCGGCTAAACATGAGCAAACATTGTGTCCAGGTGGCCAAGAGGGCCAATGCCATGATGGCCTACATTAGAAATACTGTGGCCAGCAGCAGCAGGGAGGTAATCATCCCCCTGTACTCAGCACTGGTGAGGCCGCACCTCGAGTACTGTGTTCAGTTTTGGGCTATTCCACTATAAATATCAGATGCTGGGAAGCAGCTGCTTGGCAGAACCTACTGCCCTCCATGCTCAGTAAAAGCAAGATCTGCTTTTTTTTACAGAGGTACACACATATACTCTTCATTTGCAGTTTGCAGCTTTCATACTTGCCTATATGAAAAAGGTATAGGAGCATGTCACCAGCCATGCATGTGTACATGTTTCCTGTTTAATCAGAAGGAAGAACAAATTTTACTAAATGCACACTATTCACATGTCAACAGTGCTGAAGCTACATGAAGAAGTTATTTTTTTCTTTTCTGTGTTGCAGCTTGAGGACTGGAGCTCTAGGAATATTTTAATTTTTTTTTTCTTTTTTCTTTCTTTTTTTTCCCAAGCATTACATTTTCTGTTACTAAACTGTAGAAGAAAATAATCACTGTCCAGTTTCTGATGCTCACTATGTGAAACTACTGAAGGAGAAATGACAATGTAAAATACTGATGAAATGCAGTTCACACCGTTTCTCATACTTTGTGCTGAGGATAAAAAATGCACCCCTGCTTCTCTTGCCCCTCTTTTTTATTGGCTTGGGATGGGAAGATTTTCTTTTCATCTTCCACAAAGACCACCTACTTCTAACCCCCTGCCATGCACAGGCCTGCCACCCACCAGCTTAGGCTGCCTAGAGCCCTATCCAGCCTGGCCTTGAGCACTTCCAGGAATGCTGCACCCATAGCTTCTCTGGGCAGCCTTTGCCTGTGCCATTCTCAGTAAAGAATTTAATCTTTACTCTTTTAGTTTAAAACCATTTGCTGTTGTCCTGTCACTGTTTACCCATGTATAAAGTAGGTGTCCCTCCTGATTATAGGTTCCCTTTAAGTACTGGGAGGCTTCAATGAGGCCTCCATGAATTTCTCTCCAAGCAGAACAAGCCCAGCTCCATCATCCTGTCTTTTAGGAGAGGTACTCCAGCTCTCCTGTGGACCCCCTTCAACAGCTCCTCATCTTTCTTTTGCTGGGGGCCCCAGCCCTGGATGCAGTGCTGCAGATGGGGCCTCATGAGGGCAGAGCAGAAGGGGACAATTATCTCCCTCTACCTGCTGGCCATCCCTTTACTGATGTAGCCCAGGATACAATTGGTCTTCTGAGCTGCAAGCACACGCTGCTTGCTCATGTCAAACTTTTTGACCACTGGAACCCTCAAGCCCTTCTCCACAGGGCTGCTCTTAATGAATTCTTCTCCCAGTCTGTACTACATGTCTATTATTGCCCTAACTCAAGCACAAAACCTTCCACTTGGCCTCATTAAACCTCATTCATTTCATGTAGGCCCATTATTCAAGCTTGTCCAAGTCCCCCTGGATGGCATTCCCTCCTTCTGTCCTACCAGTTGCACTATTCAGAATGATAAGATCTCTGATAATTAATGGTAACTCATCATTCATTTTCATTACACTACTATGCAAATCTTCTGAGAACATTCAGGACCAGAAAGACATTCACGTTATTAACTTTGCAGTGTGTCTAGTGATTGATATATCCCTTTGTTGCTGATGATCCCTGAGTATGTAATATGAAAATTGACTTAAAGAAACCTAACAAGGAAGAAAGAGGAGGAGTTATTTTGTATTAACTCAGCCAGAAATACCTCAGAACTAATAGACTGAGATAACTGGGATAATAAGGTTGGAAACTTGTCCCATTTCTTGGTTAAAGCAGAGTTGCTGGTCTAGTCTTTACCTAATGTTGCAGAAGTTGACCAGTTAGAGAGTTTAGAAGTTGACCGGTTATACAGTTACAGAGGATTACTTATCAAGTGAACGTGCCTTGAGTAAAGGACTAGATGGTGCAGATGTGCATTTGGTACACAGTTTTCCAGAAGTGTGTTGAAATAACCATCATGCGAGAGGAAAGTGGGTGAATGGTGTAATTTTTAAGTAGGTTATAGTGTAGATATCTTTGCGCTATGTTAATCTATTTTAGTTTGTAACATCACAGCATACACATTAGTCTCAGTTTAAAAATAGCCATTGGAAACACTGCTGATCTAAGCCCAAGCACTACCTGCTGTTAGTAGCTGTTATTGTTGTTGTTCCATGTGTGCTGGATTCTGTCTTTTTAAAAGTGAGTTATGACTCTCATTCGTATGCCGTGAAGCACAGTAAGTCAATCTTCGTGTTCATCTCAAACTTCATGTCTTTAACAGCTTGTACTTCAAACAAAATAAATTTAAAAAATCTGGGGGGTTTTAGGGACAACAAAGCTAACATAGCAGCACAATAGCCATGAATTCTACACACTGGCATATAAGAGGAACCTGAGCAAGGACTGAGTCAATGGAGGAACTGAACTTGATAATTGCTGTAGACTGTGATAAATCTGCAGTGCTGTGGGACAGAACAGATTACAGTTTAATATTCTCTCTTGTAAATGGCTATATCTTATGGAACATAAGGATATGCAATAAATGAAGGACTTGAAAGGGCATTGTAAGAGGATTGTTGGCACAATTTGGCATACTGTGTACCATTGTAGTACTGTGGAAGTCTTCAGATAGACAAGTTAAGTAATGCATTGCTCTAGAAGGGCCTTAGCTAATACCTTTCCTCACCTCCAATCACAGCTTTTCAGAACAAAGGTATTTTATTTAAAAATAAGGCTCCTGTGCATTGTTTGCTTATGATTGTAAGGAAAGCAATTAAAGTTTAAACATGGGAAATTGGTTTTGTGATTTGGATGAAGATGAGGGGAAAATTTTGTTAACAAACATTTGAACTGCCTGTCCGTGTTGTTTTTCTGTTAGAAATCATCTTTATTACATGAAGATCTTAAACATCTCATGGAATTATGTACATTTAAATCCTCCCTCAACATGTCCTTTACAGCAGGGAAAGCTGGAAACCAAAGTTGGGATGCCCTTGTACACATGATGAACATGCGCTATTATGAAAAATTTTATCTTAAAGATGTCATTCTTCTTGCAAAAAGAGACAATCACTTCATTGTAAACCAAGTTGGATCCTAGTCAATTTAGGCTCTCAGAAAATGGTTTCCAACCAAACCGTGTGTTGCAGCTTATTAGGTGATAATCTAAATAACCCTTGTGCCTTTATTTATGGTCTGCATGAATTCTTGAATGTGAATATATCTACTGCTGCATTCATGAGCTGTAGAGCCAGCACCTTCCTTTGAGCCAGCCTCTGTAGAAGTTCTGCTTAGGTACTGCTCAGAGATTAATAAAGCATAGATTTGTTTATTCACTCAGTTTCTGGGGGAGGGTAGGAGGGATGACTTGCTGTGGAGGTTTGCTGCCAGCAAACCCTCTTTCATATAACTAGAATTTGCAGTACTGCATTCCATGATAAAATCCAATTGAAATCTGGGAGAATTAAATTAACTAATAATCTCCTAGGAAGTAAGAAATATGATAAATCTCAGGTTGCAGCTTATATGAATCATACTTATAAATTGTGGGTTTAACATAAATAGGAATTATGATATAGCTCAAGAGGGTAGATGGCATTTTCAGATGTGATGAAATAAGGCCATTTTGAAGGGGCATTTAAAAGAACTGAGGATAGTTCTTATCGTACTCTTCTCTTGGAAGAGAGTATGGAAAGGTACACGAAGGAAGGAAATGTATGTTGGTTGGCTAGGTTTATTGAACAGCCTTCTTTAATAATGTTACAGCAGAAAGCATGCACAGATCATTTAGCTAAGAATACCACTAAGAGCTCAGTATTATCTTTAGTTCAACTGATATAAATTCTTATATTTATGATGAAAGAAAGAAGTAAGACAGATACCTCATTAGCTTCAGAGTCATGAAAACTTTGTCTTCACATGGAAGTAATCAAATCCTCAGGATGTGTTTTTTTTTCCCCCTAACATTGCACTGTTACTCCGATTTTGGATTGTTAATATATTCAGAGGGAATGTAATTTAAACACTGTAACGTAGCATTTCTCTTTTAAGCTCAGAAAGGTGTGGAATTCTCTGTTACAATTTAAGCTTAGCAACAGGTTTCTATTAACTAGCTATGCAGTGGATGCACATAAATACCTGAAAAATAATCAACTTCTTTGAAGAAGTATGATTTTCCCCTCTTTAATCCAGGATATAAATATATTAAAACACCTACTTTGCTGGATACTTAAGGCTTTAAATTTATTACATTAGAATGCTTTAATTCACAAGTTTGTAGACAACAACAAGGTTTGAGAGGTGGGCCTGTGAGAAAAATATGTGGTTCAACAAGGTCAAGTGCAGGGTTCTGAACCTGCATCAGAGCAACCCCAAGCATTAATATTGGCTGAGTGATGAGTAGATAGATAGTGCTCAGCAGAGAAGGATTCTGGTGGATGAAAACTCAAATTTGAGCAGGAAGGATGTACTTGCAGCCCAGAAAGCCAGCCGTATCCTGCACTGAAAAGTGTGAGGGGAACGATTCTGCCCCTTTACCCTCTTCTCATACTCTTATTTGGACTACTGCATCCAGACCTGGGGCCCCCAACACAAGAAAGACATAGAGCTGCACCACAAAGCTGAATTTATACAGTAAAAGGATGGTTATTCTACAGGAAGTAACTGAGTTTTACCAATGCCAAAAATTAGAGCCTTTCTTTTGCTGGTTATGAATAAACAGGAGATATGAAGAATTTTCTTCAACTTTGGATCTGCACAATGATGTTCAAACATGCTTTTTAAAATTATATAATCTTTTAGTTATTTAGTCACCCTGATGTATTATTTCAATTTTTTTTATTTCTGTTTCTTTCAGTGAATTTGTGTGTAACAGGAGTCAAAACTATGAAGTTACCAACTGAGTAGTTCTACAGGTGGTGTTTTCATGCATGTTGAAACAGATTGCATTACTGTATTTCTGTAAAATAAGTGCTTGAGAAGGGGAACAATTAAAATGAATACTCTTCTGTGCTCTATGCTGCATCTGTGCGTATATTGGGATGAAAGAGGAAGAAGTATAAGAGGTGTCTCAGGTGAACTTATTTATAAGAAATTCTATTATATGAAAAAAGCTTTCCTATCAACTAAAACTCAGTTTCAGATTTAAGGAGTAAGTCTTTGAAAGGCTTCAAGGCAGTCTTGTAATTTTACAATGAACATTCATAGAAAACAGTTACTGACACCCCTGATGGGCTATTCTAATGGGAAATTAAAGGCTGCATTAGGTTTTAATTGAGGAGTATTTAATTTTATTTAGGTTTAAGAACAGGACTGGGCTATAGTTACTTTGTTCAATTTTATGCAAAACTGATTACTTCAGCTACAGAAGTACCAATCAAATATTTTGGGGTATTTAAGTGGCATTTTAGAGTTGAGACCAGTAAGCAGTGGTCGGGTAGATTAATCATTCTGGTTCTGTGTGAGTGGTGAAATGTGTTCTTAAAATATTATATGGAGATATTTTCCAAGTCCATTAGGTATACAGTGGAATTCTATATAAAACACTTTCTGTAGGTTTTCCATGAAGGATACAATTGGAGTATTTTTGTAAGGTCCATTTAAAATACAAAATACCCCCAGCTGGTGAGTAAGAGATCTTGAAACTGATTGGGGTACTGTGTAAGGAAGGGCTAATGAGAGCCTGTGGTAAGTGCAAATCAGATCTTTTTGGTGTACTACGCTGAAAAGTACATTGGGCTTCCTGCTGAAGAGCTCTGGAGTTTTTCAGCAGCCTTAGTATCAGGTAGAAGTATGTCAGATTCTCATATAACATCTGTGTCATGAGAAATTACATGGTATGTGAACATATCTACACAGTAATAATATGTTTGTGGGCCTTTTCATAAGTGGCTAACTATAATTTTTACAAAGTATCTTCATAGTAGGTTGCAAGTCTTCAGGGGGGAAACATTAAACAAGTATTTATCTCCCATAATGATTTTAATTCTCTGTGGGTTTTTTCTTCTCATTATAGCGGGGGAAGCAAATCCATGATAAAAACATCAGTGGGTAAGTGCAGAGGGAAATTATGTCCTGTAGAACTTCAACTTAAAACTGATGAGAAATTCTTCTCTAAAAAACAGCACTTCTATTGCTGGAAGACGCTGTGGGAATAGTTAAAAAACAAACAAACAAACAAAACAAACAAAACAAAAAATCAACAATAAACAAACAAAACTCATAAGGAATTATTGTGGACTGAACATGGAAAATACGTGCCTGTATACTCTGTGAACAGTGAGGTCACAAAGCAAAGGAATTTGCTTTGTGCAAAATTGTCAGAAATAACTAACAAGTAAGCAAAAGTAGCTGTAACAATCTGTAGTTTACTTCCCTTTTTGCTGGGTTGAGAACCTTCCTTTTTGAGATTATTGAGAAACTTCTGTGCATTGCCATCATTTGGACACTGCCAGATGCTCAGCCTTAATATGTGATACGTTTTAAAAGTATCTGTGGAAGTGGTCAGCTGTACCTTGTTCATTCACTGTAGAGCATTTCTAAACCTTGTCAGAATTTCTTCACAAAGGGAACAAGCAGGAAAGTCTAACTAGAATTGAGTCCAGCCAGGAAACTATGAATGAAGGTTGGCTGATACAGGTGACACAGATGAAAATTTACAAAGATTTCTCTAGCAGCCCATCACAGAAGATATATTCATAAGTTTCTTCAGAAGATTTAGAAATAAACAAACAGCATTTGAACCTGATACCTTGAAGAGTAGATCTGTTTTATTTTATCTGTATCTTTTTACTGAAATCAAGGTTTATTTCTCAGGGATACGTGAGATATATAGATTCAGAGAATCACTCAGGTTGGAAAAGACCATAAAGATCATCGAGTCCAACCACAACTGAACCATAGTACCCTAACGCTCACAATCCTCCACTAACTCATGTCCCTGAGCACCACATCCAAATGTTTTCTAAACACATCCAGGGATGGTGACTCAACCACCTCCCTGGGAAGCCCATTCCAGTGCTTAACAAGCCTTTCTGTAAAGAAGTGTTTCCTAATATCCAACCTAAACTTACCCTCACACCTTGAAGTCATTTCCTCTTGTCCTGTCACCAGTGAGAAGAGACCAGCCACGCTCTCGCTGTAAGCACCTTTTAGATATCGGAAGAGAGTAATAAGGTCTCCTCTCAGCCTCCTTTTCACCCAACTAAACAGACCCAGCTCCCTCAGCCTCTCCTCATAGGCCATATAGTGTTTTAAGTCTAAGTGGACTTACTGACTCTGCTGAGGCTGTGGTTTATTTTCCAGCATTTTCCCAAGTTACTCTGTGTCTGTACCAGGATGGACACCTGCAATAGTTGTGGCAACACCTGCTGTACCAACAAGCCCCGTACAGACACACTTCTTTGAGATATATGGGCCTAAGTTGACAAATCTGTGCATACCTGAAGGAGGTGGGCAGAGAAAACAGAGCCAGGTTCTTGTCACTGGTGCCTAGTGCCAAGAGAAGAGGCAGTGGGCACAAACTGGAGTGCAGGAGGATCTATCTGAATGTTTGGAAATACTTCTTCACTCTTAGGGTATACAAACACCTGGGAACAGGTTTCCCAGAGTCTCCTCCTAAAAGCTCTAAAAAGAGCTCATCTTTAAAAGCTGCCTGGACATGTCTTGGACGCCGTGATCTGAGTGTCCCTGCTTGACATGGTGTTGGACTAGTTGAGCTCCAGAGGTCTCTTCCAACCTAATTGTTCTGTGATTTTATGATTTAATCATATAACACGAAGACACAACTAAATCTCTTGATTTTTATGAAGCAGTAAAACAATATATTGAAGTGGTTTTCTTTAACCTTTATCAACATCTGTGGTATAGCTACTGATGGTGCCCTGGTGATGGTCAGTAAAAAAAGAGGGACTTATGAAATTAATAGAAGATGATACATTTAACATCAGTAATTCGCATTTGATGAAATATCAATGCATCAGACATCAAGAAAAGTTATGTGTGAAAGCTTTAAATATGGATAATGTCATGTGAATCGTCATCAAAGCTGTGAATTTTGTAAAGTCCAAGGGACTGAATGAGTCATAGCCAGTTCTAGTAGTTCCTTGAAAGTATGGATGCTGATTATAGGGTCATCATTTACTTTTATGAAGGAAGGTGACTAAATCTGGGTCAAGCGCTAAAAGGACTTTGAAAAGAGAAATCAAGTCCCCTATGGAATCAAAAGGAAAATTTGTGTCAGAGCATGAAGATTAATTATAGCTCACAGATTTAGCATTTTTGCTGGATTTCACTGTTCATTTAAATGAGTTAAACATGTGTCTTCGAAGTGAAAATCACCTTATCTGTGCTATGTTTCAGGAAAAAAAAAAGTTTGAAATGAAATTTAAATTTTGGCAAGCTCAAATTATGGTAAATAAATTCATGCATTTTGATACACTGGCTAAACAGTCTTGGGGACAGTGAAAAATATGCAGCTGTGCTTTCCATTTTGTTAAAAAATATTGAGAATAAGCTTCAAGATTTAAAAAAAAATCTTTTTTTTTTGTGTGTATTTGCCACTCCATTTCCAGTAGACATAATTACCTTACTTACAAATACAGTCTTGCAACCAAATATTTAACTCAAAGTAAATCTTGGTCATTATCTCTTTACTAGACATTTATAAGCCCTCTCTTACCAGCAAAAAATATCCCTCACTTCACAGTCACACCTTATTTATGTCATTAATTCTTGACAATATGTACATTTGTGAGCAATTATAGTCAAAGATTGACTACAGGCTACTACAGGCAGAGAAATATTTCATCAAAAATCTCTGACAAACACCTTGAGAACTCTTGAGGAATTGCAACCACTGACATTGAATCAGCCTGATGCATTAATTTTACAAAAGCAAGGTAAAATATCCCACTAGTTTGATGTTTCTCTTGCTCCCTGTATATGCATTAAGTTTATTATATATTTTATATGCAGCCCATGGAAATTCCTGTTCACTCAATGCAGCTGAGGCAAGCCAAAGTGTTGGATAGCTATGATTTAGAAGATACGAAAATGTAAGTAATTGCAGGAGAGTACAGCTTGCAGTAATTTATTATTATTATTATTATTATTATTTTATTTTATTTTATTTTATTTTTCCCTCTTAACTTTGGTCTGTTAACAATCTGTCTCTCTAAACCATTAAGGAATTAAAACTATTAAATATACTGAAAATAATTCCAGACTGATGAAGGTTCACCGTGATATTGACTTCATTTTCCATCTGTTGCTTAAACATTTCTAAGGCAGTGTGCAAATAAACTAGTGCGTGGGACGCTCAAGTACTATGCAGGTTGGTGAATGTCATCTTCATTAAAGTGAACTAGACAGAAAAGTAGTCTGACCATTCTGGAAGAGTGTTAATTATCCTTTTTCAAGGAAATATCTCAAGACTCATTCATTCTTTCTTATCATCTGTTTCTTCCTCAGGTGTTATTGGAAGATTTCTTCCTAACCTCCTTTTTTTGTAATGTCAACACAAAAAAATGCTGACATTCCTGACTAGCCTGCACGTGTGAGGAAATCCAGATTTGTGGTGTTCCTTTGTGAAATATTGTCCCTGCAATCTCCTGGAAAATTCAGAATCTAAAAGGATTTTTCTGATGGTATGGTTACATACATCACATTTCTCTGGATAGGAGTAATCTTTTTTTTAAAAAATTGCTTTTCCTAGGTCTCCTTTCTTGCTGATTTAAATTTACAGTTGTTAAATTTGTTCTGTATCACTATTTAAATTGCTTTTTCCCTCTAAGTTAAAGCTGTTAGTTATGAGCTTGATTATCTGTTGTTTTAAATCAACTAGCAATACTGTACTTAGTTGCTTACTCATTCAGTTGCTATGAGTTCTTCGTGGTTGGTATTGGGTGGTTAATGTGGACAGATAGATAGCAGACCTATTTGAGTTCTGTGGAGTCAGGGAAAGACAAGCAACCATAGACCCACCTTCAGCTGAAGCTTAAGCTCTTTGAGTGATGGCTGCTATGACACCATTATACAACTGTGAGCTTTCTCTTTTTAGTACCCATTATACAAAAAGCAAATAATTTAGAGTAAGAAAACAAAATTTAAAAGTCTGTTTCTTTACTTTTTTTCCTCCCCAACAGGGTAAACATCATTTACTAGTGTCTATTTGCATACTGCTCTTGGAGGTAAGGGACTAGTTTCCATGCCTGCCATGTACCACTTTCACTGTTATTTGAATACCTCACAATAGAAAGGTGAGAGCAGGCACAGATGCCACACTGATCTGTTGGGAAAGAAGCATGAAGAAGAAATGGTGTGACTCATTTTTCTAATGTCAGTATTTATACTATAGGACTGAAAGCAGTAAAAGGCTACTTATTATTAAACTGAGTAAGTTCACAAGTCATACAAAGAATATGTTTATGTCATGGAAATGTTCCATTTTTATTTGAAATGAAAAACACTTGCATACCTGAAGGATCATTTAAGATAAATAGATTTAATATTTATGCATATACGCTTGAAATGCTGCTGGTGATATGAGGTAAGTATCTTGAATGTAGAAAATCTTCATGACTTGTAGCCACTCAGAAAGAAAGCAAGCTTTTCACAATTTTTTCTCTTTCTTATTGGATTAGAGATTGATGCATATGCTAAATCTGAGTACCACCAATAAACCAGGAGCACAGAGTATTAAACATATTTGCCAAAAGGCACCTTCTGGGGAAGATTTTGTACTCTAGCCAAATTTCACTCACTCCCCCCTACACTATTTTTCTTGCACTTCAGTTTTTGTCTCAGTTGATGCCCGTGGCTCCTTGAGGCAGCTATATTAATATCTCCTGTATATGCATGTTCCCATTCTTCCTTTTTTTGGACCATAGTTTCCAGAGGCCAGAAACTAAGCATAGGAAGAAAGCCAGCTGAAGAATCAGCTGCGGGGTAAAGAGAAAAGCAGGGGAGCAAAGAGAATGTGGAGAAGCGATGAATTTTTTGTCTGCTCACATCTCATCACATTTGGGAAGTGATCACAAATCCTAATGTGAATCCTAAGGATGTAATACCAGTGGGTGCTCTCCGGAACAGAGGAAAAGTCCTAGGAAGAAATTCTGCTCTTTTTAAGTGTACTTGCTTGTGAAAATGACAGTAACCCCTGACAATTTAGTATCTATACATTGTTTCTTTGTATATCCTTATTCCACTAATAAACTCAAGATGCAAATGAAGAGTTCAGTCATGAAAAATCACACATTTCTTGTGAGCTTAAAAATGAAGCAATAACAAAATCTAAAAGGATGGAGAAAGAAAAAGGAAGATCACGGCAATGGAAAGGAGGGAGAGATGAAGTAGCATTGCTCAGAGTGGAGTATTTGCAAACTGCTTAAACGCCAGCTGTGCATGTTTACCTTCTTGGTCATCACTTTTCATTCCTTTATTTATTGCAAATCATCAGCATACTCAGATAAACTCTAGGTTTGTAACTGTTTTTTGTTGCTGTTTTGTTTTGTTTTTTAAGTCATGCAATTAACAAATGTAGTTATGTTTCTATGAAATCAGCCTGCTTCTTATGCCTGAGAGAGCTTTATCTTTGCATTTTTGTATCCTTTTGCATCAAAAAAGGAGCTAAACACTACTGTATTCAGAAGAGGTGTGTTGACCTGCTGAAGCTGTTTGTCAGTGAGGAGGATCACAGTGTGGTGATATTTGGGAAGAAGAATAAGAGTAGAAGAACTTGTACCTATGAAAAGCACTGTCACACTTCTCACCAGGAAAGAAGAATTAAAAAATAGCCTTTGGTTACTGATGAGTGTAAGTGAATTCTTCTCTCACTGCTAAAGCTAGGTATAATTGCCTTGAGATTTGCTAGCTCTGTAAGTCAGCTTTTGGTTACTTCAGTACAAAAACTGAGAACAGTAAGACATTCTAGCTAAGTGTTTTTTCCTCTTCTTTTTGCTTAGATTTTATGGGATATTTGTATTAAATACCTATAATGCCATGTAAAATGTCAATAAAATTGAAAAGATGCTCCTATTTCAAAGTGAATTTATGATAAAAATGCAAATATCTGTAGGTGCCTGTGAATTTAATGCATTCACCTTGGCATGTGGTACAAACAGTTGCTATAAATCACTACCTTTCTTGTAAATTTCCTGTCATGTAGTGTGAGGGGAAAAAGCAATGATGGTTTTCCCCCATAATCTGTTTCCACAGTGTAAGGAAAGTGAATGAGCTTTACCCTTTAGCATGGGAGCGTGGCCTGAATCTAGCATCTTATTCCAAACCGAGCCAACCATTGCTTTGTAGAATCATTGACTTCACTCCTCTGTTGCAGTATATCATTCTTACAGTATGCTTTCATTTAGTTGCAAAGCCTAGCCACTCTTCTGGCAGCTGGCTTTACATGCCAACATGGATTTCCAAAATTTTCAGTCATTATCTCAATACCACAACAAAGAAAAAATGTTAATTAACAAGCACATTTTCCTATTTGTTGAAGTTTTCTAGAAGTGACATTTGTTGTTTTTTTTGCAGAGAGGGGTTTGTTTTTACTTTGAGCGTGTGTCCAGCAACCTATGTGTTAAATACACTGATCGATAATAGGCAAGTGTGGCTCATCACTCAGAGATGTAAATCACTAGGAATGTATTTTCTCTTTTGGAATTCTATGTTTTTAATGTATTTTGCCCTTTGGGTTTTCATGTGCTCTATATCTGTATTTTTAGAAATTATTTGAATCACTGGCTGGCTTTTCAGAAAAGTCACAGGAATAATTTCCCTGCAGGGACCTATCCAAATTTTAGAGCAGCGAATTAGAAAGCATTAAAATCCACATCTAGATATCTGTTTTCCACATATCTTCAAAAAGGTAAACCTTTCCACTTGAGTTACTATGAACTTTTGCTTGAGTATTGATTGAGAAGAAACTGAGTGAAATTCTTCTTATCTTGCAATTATACAGTAATGGAGCAATTGTTTTGGGTCAACAGCACAAGAATTTTATACATATATATTTGGTGAAGGTTTATTTTCTCTGAGGTTAATGGTAGAGCATTGAAAATGAAACAATAGCATCATAGGAATGAAGACCCACCTACATATTGAAATGCTCCACTATCTTGTGCATCAGATTTAAGTTAAGCCATTGCTTTGCTCTTAATATCCTTTGTTGCCTGTTGTGCTGTATTTGTTTCTCATTTGAGTGTATCTGCAATCCTCCACTGGCTAATTTTTGATCATATTCTGCAATCTTGTTCTGTTTCGACCAGTGAGATGCTCAAAGCAGCTAGAAGACCTTTTTGGAGTAAGATACCTGATGAGAGTTCATGCCTTTACACAGCAGCAACTACATATCCAAATTTTAACTTGTTTTTAGACTTAATAAAACAATTGAGAGCATTACTTGAGCAAAGACTGAAAGAGATTTCTGAAGCAGTTATGCTTTAAATAAAATAAACAGCAACACAGAAAGTATTTTCACTACACTCTTTTTTTTTGTGCTTCTCCAGAGGAATTTAGAAACAGAAAAACAGTATTTTTAAGTTTTGTGTATTGTATTCGTGCAATACATACATTCATAATAAAAATGGGAATTGTTTACAGAAGCGACTATAATTTTCAAGTCAGCTGAAAAAAAATTATAGCAATTTAGAAAGACTGTAGCAGATGATTTTTAGAAGAAGAACAAATAAGCTATGGTGTAGCAGATATAACTGGTGGAACTAAGATTTTTTCTAATAGGAATGTATCTATTGTATGCAATGAAATGTGAAAAGTCCAGTACGCTAACAGGAGAAAAGCAGACGACAGTGTGCCAGGGATGCTAGTGGCTTCTGATGAGGACAGCACTACCTTCAGGTACTCTGTGAGGTGACAGCAGATGTAGCAGCTGAGTGTGATCAGGAGGTATAGTTAAACGTAATATGAAATGGACAAAAGTGTTAAGAGGAAGAAATAATCAGCTGTAATAAACAAGAGGGTCCATTGGATGTCTCCGTTGTTCTGCTTCAAGGAAGCTGTATATCTCTCATAGAATCCGCTTGGTAACTACGGGATATGGTTTTTAGGTTGTTCAGAGTTATGCAGAAAACAACTTATTTAAGGGATAACAGTAATGAGCCCCATACTGATAACAACCTGAATGGCTGCTTTAAGATTTCCCATTATTGTTAGTGGGATAGGATTCTAGAGTGTTATCCAACCTCTTTGATACTGTGATCATACATAAAAAAGTAAATAATATTGAAGTGTTCAAACTAAAGATCGGCAATTTTGTAAACCAAGGCCCTTTTTATAATGTTAGATAAAGTGCTTAAAAACACTTCATCTTTAGTGCCTCAGCACTATGAAACAGAAAATTCCTTTAGTATGTAGTAATGATATGCAATGGTCTGTCTGATGGAAACTTGACCACAATGGCCTTCATCTTTGCTTCAGAAAAAACAACAGAATAATGGAATAAAGACTGAGTTTAACTCACGTAGGTTGCTGCTTTATTATAAATCGGATTTTCCATTTATAAATTTTATGACATCACATTGTGTTATAATTTTACTGTGTTATTATTTTTTTTTCCTTATTCTAAGCGTTGTGTGTGGCAGTCATAGTTTGTGTGGGATTTCTTGCTATCCATCCCTGGAGCTTATTGCACAGAGAGTCTCTTTCTGTGCAAGGTGGGAACAGTTGAAGTCAGGAGACAGTCAATCTGAATTTGCTGCTGTGCTTTTGGGATGTTCTTTTGGACTATCTTCCTCCCATCTTTTATTTCTGATCCTTGTAGCACTCTAAATCTACAGGCACAAGTGTTTATGGATTTGAGAGAATGAAAATGGTAGGGGAAAGAGAAAAATTCTTAATGGGTATATGGAAGCTAGGCATATGTTGGGTATTTTATTTTATAGGTGAGCATGTATTTCTAATTAGATGTAGATGGCTTGGAGCTTAAAATAGGTGTCTGACTTAGAGCAACAAAATAAATAACTCTTTTGAAAAAGTTGCATCTAAATTGCAAATCACTTCATGTCTCCAGGGATCTGGAGCAGCAGCTCTTTTCTTTTTTCTTTTCTTCTCTTTTTTCAAGGAAAAGCTTATTATTATTATTTTTTTTTTCATACAAAGGAGGGCAAAAGAAAGAGAGCAAAACAATTCTGAGCCCAAATTGTTCATTTGTTCTCATTACAGGTAGGAAATCAGCCTTCTACCATGTAGATGGTGCAGGCAGGAGTTTAACAAGTGATGCCAACAGTGCATTTGGAGCCTGAAATCTTCAGTCTGGCCTGGAAAAGCAGCACTGTGGTAGGCAGATATTTTTGTACAACACCAAATTACAGAAATAACAACAGTGAGAACAATTAAAAGTTGATGGGCTGTAATTTATTTGAAGTAAACACAACTGCCATTTCTTTAGCAGAAAAACATACAAGAAATATTTTCTTGGTACTCCTATTATCTTCACTTCTACAGAAATATTTTTAAATAACACTGGGGAATAGGACTATATAAATTGCAATGAAATTACTGTTCGTCCAGAAACCACAGCCCTCATTTTAACAGGTGCCAAGATCCCAAAAGAAAGGACTGGTAAGAAAATCTTGCTTGTTTTCTGAGAAGTATGGAGAAAGAAGAGAGTTCGTTGGAGAAATTGCTCTAAATACTTAATCAGTCTCTCTGTCTTCTGCTTTTCCGCAGTTTCTTTTCTAAGAAATGTCAACTCTGAAATAAGTGGGAGTCTGTGTTCAGTAACTCCCACCAATGGTTTTAAAATAGGAAGGGGATTTATAACACTGTGTTCAGTGTTTCAGCCCCGTCTTGTGCAGAGAACTGCTGGCAGTGCCAATCCCAGTGGGATTTGTTTAGGTAGTGGCTTTGTGTAACTCTTGGAAAGAGCTGGAATCCCCAGTCTTCTGATTATGAAGATGCCTCCGTGCAGGGTATGTACTTAGTCATTATGATAATAAATTATTTTTAAAACAAACAAACAAACAGAACAAACAAAAAAGCAACAATTGCAACATACACATAGACATACAAAAGCCCAATCCCCAAAACAACCATCAACAAAAAAGAAACTAGAGATCATAAATACACCAGTGTTTTATTAAAGTGGGCGTGTTCTTGAAGCCATCGACTGCATGATTTTGATAGAGGTATAAAAGGCAAAATATCTTTCATCTGTGAGTCTCTCGTTTTTTCCATAAATATATAAAGAAAAGGTAAGACTGCTACCATCAAGAAATTCCGTACAGAAAGATAAGAATGAATCATTTTGTATATTCACAAATAAGACAAATGCATCCAGAACCTGCCTAGGGCAGCGCCGTTGGTCTGTGGCCTTGCACAAATAAGTCCTTTCTTTTCTGTAGGCTTTCTGATTTACTCTGGTGGAAACCAGACGAAGATAATGCATTCTCTGTTCTGCGGTACCTCTGTTGAAGTTAAAGCTGACAGAATTTTTGCAGGACAGAGTGGCTGGAAATTTCCAGAGGAACTGAAGCAAGAATTAAACCAAAATCTCACTTTAAGAGCTAAGAGTGCGTATCACTAGGTCCTGTGGATATTTCTAGCTGTAGGTCATGAGTTCCCTTCTCTTACTACCATCCCAGTCAGCCAAATAGTTTTAGTTGCATTTTCCTTTCACCTTCTTTTCCCCGTATTTTTGGTCATGTAAACCAAATAGCTTTAAGCTCAGCCAGATAGCAGTTACTTACAAATGTTTCCAACAAGAAATGTAGATTTTATGGGTTTTAAGTTATTTTGCTGTGCCTGGAACAGTGAATCTTGATGGAACTTAGGAAAAACTTCATAAAAAGCTTCAAGAGCCTTCAATATATAGTTCTGTGTTTGTCCATGTACATTCATAGCAACAACTAGATAAATCCCTGTAAAAGCTCTGGGAAAATGGAAACTGTTCTTATTAAAATTTTGAGGGCAAGTAGAGGCAAATTGCCTTCTACTTTTCTTGTCTTCTCTGGATATGTGTATTTAGCAACATAGGACAGAATGGTTTGCATATCCTACTATTTCCTATGAACATTGCCATTTGTCTTTTGTCTGTAAAGTACTATGCAGTTCCCGTAACAGGAAATAATGACTTATAAAAATAATATACATTTCAAAGGCAGAATGGAGTACAGCCAGTCACCTTAGCAATCAGGAAAAGAGAGAAATTCCTCTAATGCTGAAACAACGCTGCTGATTCAATAGCGTACAAAGAGGAGATGAATAGGAAATTTGCATGTGGACTCTACTTGAGACTGCAGATGAATAAATTTCTATTCTACATTGCAAATATTTTTTAATATAGTTCGGAAATAAAGGATTTCACAAATGCATGTGAACCTATCTGCCAAAATGTCATTGTAACATAGAGCAATAAGTAAATGATACTTAGAGAAGATGAAAGAGAAATATTAACATAATCTATTGCCTAAAGAATAATTTTAAATCCTCCACTTGAAAGCCATCGGGACTGAGACTACTCCTTATAAGGATCAAAAGTGCTTGTTGCCCCTATTTCCAAGACATCATCAAATCCCTGGATCATTCTCCAAAATTCTTAACTCTAGAAGAAAATTTTACTTCTTTATAGTACTATTTTTTTTTTTCTAAGCAGCTTGTATATTCAATCACTTTCATTGCTACTTGGAACTTTGTTGACAGTAGACCAGGGCAGGGACTGTGCATTTACTTCGAAACACAAATCTCAGCCTGCTGACTGATGATGGTTGCCATGGGTACGGCAAAGCAATGTCTCCTTTCCTCTCTACAGAAGAGAGCTTAAACACTGGTTTCTGGATAACGAGTTCAAAATAGAGAACAAAAACAGAGTTGAATTGTTAGATAGTTAACTATGTTATAGAAAGAGGTTTGTATTCTGCCAGATTTTTGATAGAGAGCAACTAATTGCTATAGTCCTTAGTCATCCGGTTTGGAAATCACAACTGCAGTCATTCAACCACTTGTCCTATGGTCTTCCAGCTGTAAGAAATGACATCATCAGAGGTAGTGGTGTATTTTGATATTCTACCCTTATTCCAGAGCAGTCTTACATTGTGTTTGCTGACAAGGTTCATTAGCCCAGCCAGACTGTATGGCTTCCAGGTTTTCATCCACTGTCCTTAGTTATCAAGGAAAAAAGCTTCCCTACATCAACCCAGCACACACATCTATATCTAAATTTGTATCTATATGTCTCTAATACACACCTTAACATTTCCAAGCTATATAGGCTGACTTAATAACATGAGGGTTTATGGTAGAACCTGTAAGGATATTTGGTCATTTAAGTTTTAGGCAGAAATGTGCTATCTCTGGAGTACTCTATCTGGATGAGTTTTCCAAGTGTAAAACATATGCAATTTTCTTTCTCTTTCTCCCCTCTCTTTCCTAAACTGTGTTTTTGTTTTCCTGTTTTCATATTAATTCTCCTGCCAGTTATAGTCTCTGATGCAGATTTTTCATTATTCCCCACTGAAGGACATTCTGTAATAAGGAATTTGGTGTTTTTTGCCTCTTTTCCCTCTTTCTGCCAGCAGTAGATCTCTTTTACTCAGGTTGAGGATCAGCCAGCTGCTCCTGTTCCACTGCTGAAGCCATCTGTAAGCTGATGGCTCAGTCTACCTCACTTTCTCTTCCAAAACTTCAGTGTGCCAAGTGACATGAGATAAGAGTCTAGAATCTGAAGAAGTCCTACAGAAAATGGCTCTGGAGAAAAAGGAACAGCTGGAGGCCACGCCCACACCCAGGTAACATCAGAAAGCGGCAGTAGAACAACTTTGTAAAGCTGGATTCAAGTATTACAGAGGTTTTTAGAGAGCTTTTCATGAAAATAGTCTCTATACTTAGGTATAAGAATTCAGTTAAATTCTTGATCAAATTTTGCTTTCACAGGCAAATTCACAGGTCTGCAATAGATGAAAAAAATCTTAAAAACAGAACATGCAGAAAAGCTCACTACAATTGTACAAAAACTTAGAATAGATCTGCTTTTTTCTTTCTGGTTGGTATCATAGAGGCCAATCAGTAAGTATGTTTTCCTCAGCCACACCTGGGAAGAGCACACTACAGCATGCTAGGATGTGCAAAGAAATAATCTAGCTTTACCTCTGTAGGAAACAGCAAGTACTAAGCTGGATAAACCACGGCCTTGTTTCAGGTTCTCAGATCTAAACCTGAAACCATGTACAGACAATTAGCCAAAACAAACCTTAATGGAAATTCTACTGTAGAGCAAATTTAAAACTACAAAAATCATACAATCATAGAATGGCCTGGGTTTAAAAGGACCTCAAAGATCATCTAGTTTCAACCCCCCTGCTGTGTGCAGGGTTGCCAGCCATTAGACCAGGCTGCCCAGAGCCACATCCAGCCTGGCCTTGAATGCCTCCAGGGATGGGGCATCCACAACGTCTCTGGGCAACCTGTTCCTGTGCGTCACCACTCTCTGGGTGAAAAAATGAAGCACTAAAGTGCAGCAAATCATCTAATTTGTAACAACTACCAACCAACCAACCAAACAAACAAAAGCTAATCCTTTTATTGCTTCTGAAAGGAAAACATAAAAGTTGATAAAAAGAAAAAACAGGACAGATTTTGTGCTTGTCGTTTCGACTAGAGAAATTCGCTGCGTTTTAATGGAAGAATATCCTTCTGAAGAATTCAGAAATAAGTCTTACACAAACATTAACATATATGCACACGTGCATGTGTGAGCTGATTCTGATCAGAATTAAATTCTAAGATGTATTCCTACACATTTCTGTCTAAAGGCAAAAATAATCTTGACAACATCTAGTAAATTATTGCTTGCAAGATTCAAGTGTACCCTGAAGAGGCAGGAGGGAGTGAGGGGAAAGAGAAGTGTTATGAAATAGGTTTTTACTATTTAAAATATAAAAATACAGCATACAATGAACAGTAAATTTCTAAGAACAATCTGTCCTTCTTGGAAATAATAATAATAAAAAGCAATTCCTAAAAGTTTATAAAGAAGAAAAATATGAGGAGATGTTGAAGATACCATTGAAAGTTACTATCACAGGCTGAAGGCATCCACTGTTTTTATTTGTTCTTGGGCCTAGTGTTTTAGAACTATTGAATAACTAGAGAAAGTTGGTAGGTGCAGTTAAGTTAAGTAAAGTTACAGATGATCTGAGAATTCAGAACTTCAGGGTATAGATGTTCCTGTTGATTATGCCTAAAACAGATACCCCAAACTTTCCCAAATAGATATTGACATAATGTACAAAGATAAGAAGAAAACTCTGAAAGGATTTAGTGTGTACCAGCTATCTCCAGGGCTGTTTAGCTTTTAACTCTTTAACTACACTTATTATCTGTGCTATGTAAACTAATTTTTCAGGAATTGCATTTTTATTTAATTTTTATTGTGAAAAGACACATTCTAATTGCTTCTGCAAGCTCTTGGTCTGGTCCTGATTTTTCTGCAAGGGGCAAGAATTGTGGGTTTTGATGTGATTTTTTTGCTCCTTTACAAAGCTCTGAAGTGATAAAAAATACTAGATTTTACTAAATTATGCATGCTGTCAATATCTTTTGTCAATACAGTAGTGATTGACTTACTGACTAGAGGCTAGTTGCCAGTACAAAAATGCCAAAAAAAAAAAAAAAAAGAAAAAAAGAAAAAAAAAGAATAAGAAAAGAATAAGAAAAGTCAAGCCTTGGGGTAAGAAGAAATTTTTGCTACATAGTTTGAAGTTTGTTTTTTATACATGGGCAAAACCGCAGCATTTCGGGAGCTTATCTTTCAATCTGCTGTTGTCAGACCATCTTTGTCCTTTTTGATGCCAACAACTGTCACTGTGACATAGTTTTTTTCCTTAATTCCTATGGAATTTTGTGACCTATCATTATAAAAAGGTAGTGGCAGCATGAATGTTAATGCTCGCCTCAGATTACTTTACCTGATCTAAGCCTTTTCTAAGGATTTTTATGAGAAATATACTTCAGCAGCAAGAGAACTAGCATATCATTGCATTGCGTTGATTTTTTGTTTGTTTTTAGGTTTTTTCTTTCTTCTTAAATATTCATTATGTGTCTTTGCCATCATCTCTGGAAGTCTTCATATTGCATTCTTCTCAAATGAAAAAACAAAGCTCCAACAGCAAGAAAGGGTCTTCTGCACTTCCACGTAAAACCAGACCCACAGGTTTGTGCTAATTAATGTGGCAATTAATTAAGCATACTTTTCCATACCACATGCACTGTGAATTTAATAATGAGTGAACGTGCATCCTTCAGGAGGACGTTACAAAATTTCATTTATTCATGTTGTTTGCTGTATTTCTACCAATTTCAGGCATTTTTACATTTTCACATGAAACACTTATGCATTCATAACTCCATGCCTTTACTCCTGAAAAGTCATGACTTTACCTTGTATCACTTAATCTGTTTCCATTCTCCCAAGTACATTCAAAATTCAAAAATCATTTCTATTTCTCAGAATAGAAAATTCTCTCAAAACCAGAAGCTGATTTTATGTGGTACTGTTGAAATTGAATAATTTAGGAAAACAGGCTGTGTTATAAAAGAGGTTTGAGATCAGTGTTCTTGAAAATAACTGAGACCAATCAAGTTCATGTGTAAGTGCAATAAAACTTCTGCACTGAAGTACACTGAAGTAGCTCCAGTGTCCAACTGACAAGTTTAAATTGAATTTCAGCCCATATGTCACTTAGGTTCTTTTGAAACTGGGGTCCATCAGATTTCCCTTGAGCTTTTTTGTTTTTACTCTTTGTTGGCTAGAACAGTGAACAGTAAATAGAAGCACAGTGAAATAGTAAGAATGCATCATTACTTTTACATCTG
The DNA here is from genome assembly GCF_016699485.2 of Gallus gallus. Classification (NCBI taxonomy): domain Eukaryota; kingdom Metazoa; phylum Chordata; class Aves; order Galliformes; family Phasianidae; genus Gallus; species Gallus gallus. Next base: position 20,192,422 of record NC_052572.1, read on the forward strand.
AGTATCATTATTTTTCAGTACCTGAAAATTTCAGTACTCTTCACATAATTCATATATAGCCAAATGTCGTGGTTTCCTTTTTCAGTTGACATGCACATTTCTACTTCATTAGTGATCAAATAAATGCATTCAGCAGAGGCGTATGAACAAAATAGAAGTGAGGTAGAAGGTAAATTATTTTAGTGGCTGAAACAGAGAGGGATGTGAAAAACCTGCTCTGGAACACTGCTGAATTTGAAAGAGGAACAGACCGAATTAAACTTACAAGACATCTTGCTGAAGTGTACCTATGCTGAGGTAAATTTTACTGGGTAGTCCCATTGTAATAGCACTGACAAGACATTGGGTACAAACAACCTAGAAAATCTAAACTCTGATTTGAGTTTTTAGCCACCTTCCATACTCTTTCTTTTGTGAAATATATTCTTGAAAATAAAGTAAACTTCCAACTCCAGTTCTCCTAGCCATCTGTATTTATGGTCATCTTCTTTTTGCAGTTGTTTCATCTCTCTCTGATATCCATAATATGTGGTTTGGATTTGCAGTTTTATCCTCTCAATGAAGAAGAGAGAAAACAAGGCAAATTTACCTGAGAACTTCCTTATCTAGTCATTCTGTCTAGTGTGAGCTGTGCTTCACCCCAGCAGCAGCTCAGCACCTCACAGCCACTCACTCTCCCCAGGTGGGATGGGGGAGAGAATTGGAAAGGTAAAAGCATGAAAATTTATGGGCAAAGTTAAAGCTGCTTGCACAAGCAAAGCAAAACAAGCCAGCAACACCTGGCACGCTGATGTTCATCCACTCCCAGTAAAGCAGGACTCACATGTATAACAATTTCTTGGGAAGACAAATGCCATTACTCCAAACATCCCCCTTCCTCCATCTTCAACCCAGCTTTTATTGCTGAGCATGATGTCAAACAGAATGGAATGTTCCTTTGGCCAGTCTGCATCAGCTGTCCCAGAGTGGTTCCTTCCCAGCTCCCTGTGCAGCCCCAAGCTCTTGCTGGCAGGACAGTGTCAGATGCTGAAACATCCTTGGCTCTGTGTGTGTACTCCTCTGAAGTAACAAAAACATGAGTATGTTATCAGCAGTATTTACATCACAAATCAAAAACATAGCACCATATAGGCCTTTATGAAGGAAAATAACTCTATCTCAGATAAAAGTATGACAGTGATTTCAATATTTGATTTGATTGCCGTAACCTTGTTCTTGATGGGACATGACCACAGCACTTTTTATTTGGTTAGAATTTTTTTATAGACAGGGCATTTTGTGGTTGTATTCCTATATGCACAAGAGGAGCAAAAAACATTTGCATTGCATTTCTTTAGGTGTGCTTCTGAACCAGGGAAATGCCTATCTCAGAAATCAGCATTCCTTGCTGATTCCATAACAACTGTGTTTCAAATTCCTCCTTTTTACCTTAATATTTTCATTTTATTTTTTGTGATTTTAGAGATATTTGGACCTGTAGAATTAATGAGCAAAATAAAGACCTCTTTAAATAGTCCTTAAACTTACTATTTCCCACATATTTCTGTTAAAATGGATTGCAGATTTACATTTTGATATAGTTTACATTTTGATATAGTTTACATTTTGATATAGTTTACATTTTGATATAGATTAACTGCTGGCTTACTCTTGAGGAAATCATTTGTTTTGAGGTGAGAGTCGTTGCTGACTGATACTTCAAACTAATTTGTGTTCAAAAACAAACCCTGCCTTTCAAATCTACTACTTTAGTGCTTAGTATCTGTCAAGACAGAGAAAACCAAGACTGTATTTGATGTTCTGTGAGCCTTTTAATTTTCTTTTAATATTATTGAGTGTGCACTAAATACTTATTATTAAATCAAAAGCAGAGTATACAAAAAACTGATGACTGAAACTATTCAAGCTTCAAGCTTTGTTTTCTGGGTATTTTAATGCTGTATAAACTCACTCACAGTGTCGAGTTTACAGTGCTTTACCAGAAGAAAGCATTCCTCAAGTAAAACAGCTTAGCTTTCTCTTCAACTTGAATAATTATTTGCTGTTGACCACATTTATAGGAGCAAATGAACTGAAATATTTGTTTCTAAACCAAAAAGAAAATACAAGCAGTCACCTAATTGATAAACCTGTGGCCTTCCAGTACTTGAAAGAAGTTTATAAGTAGAAGGAGATTGCCTTTTTACACAATCAGATAGTGATAGGACAAGGGAGAATGATTTTGAACTGAAGGAGATACAGATTAGATGATAGAGGAAAATTCTTTACTCATGGGGCACTGAAGCACTGGCACAGCTGCCCAGAGAAGCTGTGGATATTCCATCCCTGGAGGCATCCAGAGCCAGGTTGGATGGGGTGCTGTACAGCCTGAGCTGTGGGGGGCAGCCCTGCCCATGGCAGGGGATTGAAACTATACAATCTTTGAGGTCCTTTCCAATACTCAAGCCATTCTATGAATTCTATGATTCTATGACCCTATCTGCTTACTTGAGATCACAGCCTTAAGGGACAGGATGTACTTCTGCTACAGAGCTAGAATCGCCTGAATTTGAGTCTCACTGTGGACTGTCATGGCAGATGATGCTGGAAAGTGTTCTAGAACATCCCTGGGATGCCTTAGCAATGCCATCCTGCTTGGTTGCCTCTGTGCTGGTCTGATCATGGAATTGTTCTTCAAGAAACTAATACATTGCAAACACCACTTCACTACTGTCTTCTGATGTGTATGGTGCTCTCTGTATAAGTGTACTCTCTCCGCAATATTGTTGCATTGAACCATGGGATTCCAGAAGTCACCAGCAGAGCAAAAGAAAGTATTTGCAATACTTGAAACTTAGCGCCTTCTGTTTCAAGCAATTTGCAGTGAAAGACTTGTGAAAACCTCAAATTAACATCTGTAATATCCTGAACTCAACTAAAAAATACTGAATTGGTCATAACAATTCAACAGTTCTACTATCTCATTTTTTGTCTTTTGCTCTTGATTTAGGGCAGACACATCGATGTAGCTGGCTGTTTGCTACTCTGGTCTCCTAGTAGATGGGAGCCACATCCCTGGTTTTCACAGGTTTGAGCTGGAACATTTCTTGCAGGGTGAAAAGAAGAGTAATTAAAATCTGATAGATACCTGCAGGCATCAGCACTTGCAGAGGTAGCAGGCAGAAGAGCTCAAACTTCCATAGAAAGGAGAATTCTCACTTACCGACAGTTCTCTGAGGTATCTCTGCAAAATGCTGAAATCCCCTTTGAAGTGGCAAAGCACCTCTCAATACTTATAAGCTCCTTTCATTCCCTTCTAGCCAGTAGGCCCTGAGCACTGGGCCTGTGCTGCTCTGAAAGATTGAAGATCCTGTTACCTTCCCTGCAAACACTGCATCTCCACAAAGGGAAAAGCTCTCTCTAGGTTATTGCCAAACACTGCACAAGACATATTTGTCAGGAAATGTATACAAATGCATCTCCCCTTTGTGAGGTGATGCATTGTTTCTCTTGGGGCTTTTTTTAATCTCATTCACTTGATTTCTTTGAGTAGTAGGTAAACATGTGAGTCCAATGTATGTTAAAACATCGTTATGTCAAGTCAGTGTTCTGTTATCATAATGTATCTACCAGAAAAATGTTATAAGTAGTGTAAGAGTCCTCTCTAACAAATAATCACTTGAGAGCTCCACTTCAAGTAAATATTCAAATAATCAGCCCATCTCTGGCACAAAGAATTCAGCAGGCAATTAATATCCATCCTGCGTACTTTTATATAACTGTCACAATACTTAGCAGCATTGTTGAAAGCTTTATAATGATCTTTTAAGAAACCTTTTTTGCATTTAGCAAGGAGAAGAGAACATGGACTTGCCATTACAGGACTGGAAGCTGGGTAAATTTATCTTCGATCCAGGATTTGCTAGGTGCTTGGGAAAGAGCTGCAGAATTGATGGATGATGAGAAATAACACAAGACTCAGAAAATCACTTGTTTGCATGCTGGAAATTGGAGAGGATGAAGGAAATAAAATGAATGTAGTGCACATTTTAGTCTGAAATATCTTTAATCAAGGAAAAACACATACATTAAAATTTACTTGAAAAAAATCAGGGCTCACATAACTGTTACCTACCTTCTGCCTAAAGCAATGTGAGCAAGAGGAGTATTTTTCTGGAGCTTTTCAGTCCTCACTCTGAAACTGGCTATGGTATTCATTTGTGCCACTGCACATCTTCGAAGAATCAGCTTTTTAAGACAATTGACACAACAAAGACACAGTTTTTCTCCAAAATTGCAACACGTTTTGCCCCACAGAGTGTAGGTAAATGGGCTGCATTTCAATTCCTTTTCAGTCTGATAAGATGCAAACTTAGACCTGTTAAGAAGTCTGCTTAAAAGCAACACTTAATCATTTTTTTTTTGTGTATTATATTCATAGGATGTGTTGCTGCCCCTCATATTCTCAGGTATCCCAGTGTCTCTCAGCACTAGTCCTTTGAAGATTGGTCCATCAGCTCCTGCCAGTGCCTCCAGTAAAGAACAGGGTTATCTTCCCTCACCACTGAACTGCACTAGCCATCCTTGGGCCTTTAGAGAGCTGTGAAGGATAGTGATGGTTTCTAGTTCTTCCTATATTGTCTTTCCTCCTCCTCCTCCTCCTCTTATTCCTCCTCCACCATCTTCACCTCCACCTTCACTTTCAGCTTCTTTGTCCAAATGAAGTGGGAGCTCAGCCTCTCCTGCAGATTTTTGTCCCATTCCAGCTGGAAACAGAGGATGCTTGCAGAGAGAGTGAGGTACGATGGGGTGACTGTGGATTGCAGATGGTGCTTGTTCATGGTGGTAATACACATATTATTTTATGTCAGCTTCTGTAGTGTGTATGAGATACACAAAGCTGTAATTCTGCTGATATTATATGACTTGAAGTAAATAGCTATTGCTTCTGTACATGTGTATTTCTTCCAAAAGTTACAACAAAGACTTAGTAAGTCTGGATACACAGAATAGTTACTAACACTCAGACAGGTATTAATGTTATTATTTATGTTCCAGTACTGTAGATGCACCAGCGCACATGTTCATATAATTACCACATGATGTATTTAACTCTCCTGATTGATTGGTCCTGTGCCCTTTGGAAGCTGACTATTGTCATTGCTTTTGGTATGTAACTTAAGGGTAATATTGGTGCACCCAATAAAAATAAACCATATCTACAGAAAGTATGTTTTCATGCTCTTTAAAGATGGAGAAAAAATCTGGTATTTCTGTTTTGTGTTTTTTTAACTGTCGTCATGTGTAACAATTAAAGTCTTATCTAATGCTGAAGAACAATGGTGGTACCCTACAGCTTAGTATTCAGGCTGAGCTGCTCAGGTGTAACAAAGACTTGTTCAAGTGAAGCACAGAGATGCAGAGAAATGGCATTTCAAAATGAATACATCAAAATGTGAAGAGATAAATGTTTCAGAGAAATGAAATGTATCATTCAGGCTCTGATTGAAATGAAACAGGAGCCACTGAGCTGAAGGTGAACAAAAGGGGGAGCTAATAGTGTTTAATGAGAGGTTTGAAATGGTTTGGAAATTACTCTATAAATGATGTTTTGCTTTCTAGACGGTAGTTTAATTATAATTGAAATACTCATAGCATAAAGATAATGGCAAAGTGTGCTCCAGTGGCAGATGATTTCTGGCAGCAGTTTAAGGGACAGCAGCACTAAAACGTGCTACCTTTTCTCTGTATTGCCCATTGCCTCTAGCGCCTGAACTGGGATAGTTTGCTCCGCAGGTATTCAAAGAAGAAGGGAGCACTGAGGTAGACTGAAATGTTCAGAGGTAGTTATCACTCAGCTTCAGGCAGTTCAAAGCCACTGGTAAGAAAATGGGCACCCTGGCAGAAAATAGACGTATCCTTGACACTTAAGAGCAGACTGTTTGAGTGAAGCTCAATTTTGTTTCACTTATAATACAACTTGAGAGTAATTAGAGAAATGGGAAACAAATTTAATTCTCACAAAGTCTGTTTTCAATCAGAAAGCAAATACAGAGTTGCATGTATTGAGAACTTTTGATATTCTTTCTGAATTTGATCTTATTTTTGCATATATTAGCAGTCAAAATAACTTTAATTTCTTAGCAGGCTCTTGTTTTGTAATGTAGGAAGAGTGTTACATGCTTTATAATATACATAATAATGCCAGTTGACATCAGTGAACCTCTTCTTTGCTTTAGTCTCATCATTACTTCTTGATACAGTAGCACGACAGTAAAGCATTTCATAAAATAATATAGTGCATTGTGTTGCTAATTGCAAAAATGCCTTTGTAACTGGCCTACAGCTCATGATTTTTGGCTTTAATAACATGGATTATTTGAAAACCTGTGAATCTTGTGTACTGCAAACTGAATACCCTGTATTTTTCTAGAGTTACTAAGGATAGAGGTAGGTGATTTTTCACATTAAGTTGTTTATTTGGTCAGAAATTTGCAAAAAGTATCTGTTGCCTAATGTAGTTTAACAGTTTCATCCGCTATTTTCCTGTCATATCTATCAAAAAGTAGAACTTCTGATTTTAAAGAAATGCACTGCAGGATGGTGTCTTAGCACAAGAAATAACTTATACATACAGAGGCTGCCATTACATAAGCTAAACAAAATTATCAAGGTTGAGAAGACATTCAGAGAAACAGCTCCAGATAAAATGTCCTTATGAACAATGATCAGCAGTGCAGAGAGATAAGGTAAATATTCATGACTAATGTGTAGTGCCCCATTTGGTCTAAACCAAAATATTCTACTTTAGAAGCAGTGTGATTGTTTAATAACATGGAGTATTCTGGTGTTTTTTAGTAGTCTAGAGGGACAGAAAAGGACCTTAGTATGACACAAGTGTGATGTAGCACTTTATGCCCTGCTGCAGATGTACTTTACATTACCACAATACATGTGCGGTGCTCGTGTTATTCTCTTCAACCCTACAAAGCTGCAAAGAGGGTTAAAACTGTGGTGGTGATTTGGTAGAATTTCATCCCTTGTTTCTCAGATTACAGTGTCTGGAATACATGTTTGATTACTAGTTTCACCTCTGACATTAATCTAATTGTTATTGCAGATTAATCTTCATTGAGAGCCTTCATAAAGGGCAAGAAATTCCAGCAAAGTGTTGTTCAGGCTCTAGAGTTCTGTTCTGTCTTGCACAAACACTGATGCAGCTCCTCCATATTACAGAAATACTGAATCAGTACTCAGTTTCCCTTCATTTCTCTTTGGTGGACACATGTTTATTTTAGCAGCCCACCTGAGCATCTTATCTCTCCATAGTATCTTTATCAAGGAAATGCATGTACAAACGCACAAAGTCTTTTTTCCCAAGCTAGCCAACAGTATTACTCTGTGAAAGATGCTACATGCATTCAAGAACTTGTAATTTTTATGAATGGTTAAGTGGATTCTGCTTGCTCCAGAAATTTGGACTTTCATTACTGATAATTGAAAGTTCAGGAATAACTTGAGCACTGGAGTACAGGTTTCAAAGACTATTCTTCCACTTGAATGGCTCTCCATCTTGTTTTAATAAATCTAATTCCCTCTACCCCTCAAATATATTGTTTTGTACTTCTCAACAATAGAACAAAATGATACAAACATTTGACATCTTTGTCTTACCTTAGGCACAAATATTTGGCTGAAAACAAAACACTGAAAGGAAGTTTGATTTCTTGAGTGAGAAGTTCAACATAACAAAGATCTGCCAAATAAGGGATGCATCTCTTTGTTTTACTTTTGAGCACTTAGACTGACTTTTGTCATATCAAGATGAAGTTTTATTAACTTCGTGAGCTTGAGAGTCATATCAGGATCTCAGTGAGGTATACTGGTAGAAACATAACCCTAAAATCTATTTCTCCAGCTTTTACATAGGCACCTGATAGGAATCCTGCCTGGATTCTCTATACCCTTTGCCTTTATCTATCTCTTTCCAGAGATAATATAAGTAGCAGCAGAGGCCCTATGAAAGCCAAATCAAGCCAAAGACGATGTCTTCCAAGATCCATATAGGCTCATTTTTACAGTCTATTCAACAGTACTTGAAAGGATAGACAAAGAGGAAAATACATGAATTTATCCTCCTGAGTCTTCTGAAAAAGAGAACTAAGACTTTCCAAAGAGCAACTCTGCTTCAATTCTTTCTCATGATTTGAGCTGTTCAGTATCCTCTAGTAGTACAGATCTTCTTTCTTCCTTCTCTACCTCACTTTCTGCTTTTCTGTTGTCTCCTTTTAATGCGACATTTTTGTCAATCCTTTGGTGATTCATTCACTCAGACTTCAGCTAGCTTCTGCTTGACTCACAAGACGTAAGCCAAATGAATGAGTCATTACTTAATCAAGATTTTGTTCTTTTTCCACTCAGTTCTGGGGAGTCTGAGGAATGTCTTTCTTCCTGTGTAGATTAAAAAAATGGAAAAGGTCCTGTGTAACACTTGGATTCCCATCACATCTGGGGACTGTTAAAAGAGAAGGCCATAGTAATCAATCCTATAGGAAACTTGTTTTAATGGATGAAATGAAATATTTTTGAAGGGTCATACATCAAGTATGTGAGGAAAAGGTTACCTATTTGAACTCAGGAATTAAAATCATACAACAAATGTGTTCCCCAAAGCCCCAAATGAGATATTAAGAGTCAACAATAACTATGCTCATTCTCCCATTATTTGTTTCTTGTTACTGATTATTCCCAGCCCCAGAAACCTTTCCAGCCAGATGGAAGGGATTTTTTTTTTTTTGGTCTGGGCAGATGACCTGCTTTTGTCATGAGTCC